>NC_056728.1:1230025482-1230125482 GCF_019279795.1 Protopterus annectens | reverse complement strand
TCAAGTCACCACCTGGTGAGCATGGTAGGCGCTACATAAACTGCAAGGGATACCACTCCATCAACTGCCAGGTCATGTGCAATGCCCAGGGCATTATCATGGATGTGTGTGTGCTGGCAGCCCTGGAAGCTACAATGACTCCCACATCTGGCATGCCTCACAGCTGTATCAGGTATTTGTCAGGGGGGACATCCCACATGGCCACCTTGTGGAGGATGCTGGCTGTGCACTGGAGCCATGGATGATGACTCCCATCAGAAATGCACACACACCCATGCAAGAACGCCATAATGAGGCACACGCACAAACCAGAATCATCATAGATCATGTGTTCGGGATGCTGAAATCATGGTTCTGTTGCTTGGACATATCTGGTGGAGCCTTGCAGTACTCTCCAGGCATGTGTGCCCACATCCTCATAGTATGTGCCATGCTACATAATATGATCCTGCAGAAACAGCTGCAGCATGGACAAAATGGTGAAGGCCCTCACAGCCCACCACAATTGCCAAGGCCATCACAGGCACAGAGGGATTCAGACCACGAACACCCTGTGCCAGCCCCAGTAGGCAGACGGAGGCATGCCCAATATGCCTATGCCTTGGCAAAGAGGGAACATATAGCACATACTCTGACAGTGTAGGCCCCTACAGACTGACACACCTCTCCACCTGCACACAGTAAAATGGATGGCACACACACACGACCACCTGTAAATTGAAATGTATAGGTGGCCTACTGTGTGAATCCTACATAGGCAGCCCTCAACCATTGTACACATAACAGCTATTGGAACAAGGAATGTTAACACCTGAACAGTACATGCACCTATCAGCATACGTTGGTACTGTGTGTATAGATTCCTAGGTACATCGGTAGGAACATGCCCGCTTGTCAGAGGCCATTCATCAATCGAGGCAAACAGTGTCTGCTGTCACCACCACATCAAGTAACCAACTGTCGCTTAGTGGAGCAGAGCCAATTGCGGGATCCATGTGTGTAATCACTGTTCCCCACACACTCTGCATGGATTCCCCGGTGCGTTAATGAGGGGCTCCATATAATGTAATCATGGATGTAGTGGCAAAGCATGTGGTGTACCGATGACAGGTATCTTTCACCCCAGCATGCTCCATCTATGGTTGTGTGAAGGTGTAGCACATTATAGTGTGTGGCTCACTGTGACATACATACCCAATGCTGGAGCACATCCATTATACATCAATTGGACATACCATTAATAGGTCTCATCTATATGTAAACTAACTGAGTTACCCATTTGATCGCAGTATGGAGTAACAGCCATAGTACAGGCCACATACAAAACACCATAACAAGTGTACAAATCCCAGATGCCCAAGTAGTAAATGCAGTGACTGTCGTGCATGTTCCCAGTCCCACGTACTGTAAGGGATGTAACGTAATCCCGAAGGCACGAATAATGCATGTTGGATGCAGGTCATCAGATCATGTTTAGCATATGTTAGCGGGAATATGTGTTGCCCAGTGCTGGTAAGCGTCGTTTAAATATGACTATACAGATATGTGCGAAACAGGGCTAAGCTTCTCTAAATATCGCGCAGATCACGGTCAATGATGTCCAGAACAGGTGAAACCAGCATTATTCACCCCTGTACTAATAGTGCCTGCTCTGAAGGGTAAAATGACCACTGCCAGGAGTAGAACACGCAATCATGTACACAATCTCCAGGTAACAGTATACACTGACATGTACACAATGAAATGTGTATTCTGCCTGTCACTCTCTCTGTCATATATATATATATATATATATATATATATATATATATATATATATATATATACATAATAGAGATAGAAAGGGTGATAGAGAGATATATGTTGATATATACGGATTCACCTATATCTGCATATATGTAGATAGGTCAACGACATGTACAGAACCATGGAGGTACAAATAAATAGGATACTGCCAACTATGGAATGTGTCACATACCGACACACGGAATCACAAGGCTGAAAGACCGAAAGAACACAGTACTGGAACACTAGAACCGCATGTAATATTATCACGATATTGAGGGACATTTAGTTATCACTGCCGGTGTTGCGGTCCACGTAGGTACTGTGTTCAACTGTGTTTGTGATTGCTGTAGGCTGTGTATGTGTGTGTTGAGGGTGCCGTGTGTGTTTCTGTGGGACTGTAATGTGTGTGTGTGTTTGCATCTTGTGTCTGTTAGTGCTAACTTGGAGGTAGATCATTACGGTAGGTGTGGTTATAGCTGGCCATAGGCATACGGTCACCACCTGTCCCACTTTAAGAGGGACAGCCCCTCCCTGGGCAGTTGTGTCCTGACAAAAAATATTAAAAAGGGCAAATGTCCGAGATTGTAGGACATAATTATGTCCCATATATTATGTAACAGTTGCATTAAATAGTTATGCCTGTATCTATAAAAGGTAAATGTTAAATGAAACATGATAAGTAGCTAAAGTGCTACAAGAATAAGTATGTATTCAGGATAAAAGTATGTGCTATCCTGTGTACTGACTGTGGGTATGTGTCGGCCTGTAAACACCGATGTGTGTCCTGCAAATGTCCCACTATGGCCATTTGAAAAGGTGGCAACCCATGCCAAAGAGGTTCAGTCACCAACACAACTGCGATGAGTGCAAATATCTGTGACAGAAATACACGGGACAGCTGTCATTTAGTAAATTACTTTACATATCACTGTATTTCTGGAGGTATGGAAGTATCAACCTCACCTGCATACTATATAGAAACCAATTAGCAACGGCCCAATGTATAAGCCTGTAACAACCATGGTTTCAGTCTACTAACTGATAGGTCTTCAATTAGGGAAGGATCCCACACACATATATGGAATAAGTAGAAATGCAGTCCCCACAAACCTGTATATGCTATGTACACCCACCTACATCTCCCACACACGAAACAATAGCAATACAGACTGTAATAACATCACAAACATCCACTCACTCAATTACATCTGCAGAAGCATTAACATACCTTGTGAGAGACACATTTGTAAAGGCGCCATGTGAAATTGTAGCTGTTGTATAATGGAACAGACGGCGATGTTACAGGTTTTGTTTGCAATAGTCCCTTATCAGATGGTTGAGATGACAGGTACACTCACATGTAGAACCACATACTCTAGCCATCACACATAATCCACGGGGGACATGAATCCAAAATATCCATGTCTCTACAAATAGCAGTTGAAATTCCACACGACAAAACACATACAGGCCATCTCCCCAAAGGTAGGGCAAAAGGGCAACGCCCAAGTGGAGAATTCAATTATACCCCACTGTTGCCGCGTAATTGGCAAATGGAGTAGCTGCACAGGTGATGTGCATGTAATAATTTACTCAGGAACACCAATTGGTGGCAGGAAACCACATGTTACAGGTATCGACGTATATAAGGATGATTTGCCAGACATTCAAACCGTATGTTCATACCATAGAACTGTTTAAACAGTAAAGGTGTCAGAGAGATATTTACGAACGTTCGGAACGCTAACAAGGTATGTAGAACACTCAGTATGTTAGTGTATGTATAACCTGTTTTGTATTAATTAAAAGTGTCCGCAATGCATAAAGTGGGAAAAGGTGTTATGCAGTGATGCCTTGCTGAGCATAGTAACGCTTGAAGAAATTGTGTGTCCTGCTGTGGGCCACAAGGTAAACATCACAGACACCACAAGGGATGCTACATGAGGGCTTTAAACAGAACAATTCCACACCGTCAGTGGTAGGGTATGTCCAACAAGTACATGCCATAGCAGGGGATAGTTTATGTTGATATACTGTCACAGTAGGCATGTGTATGGGCATATAACGACAATAACATGCCTAAGGTGGTCCTGCTGTGCAAGTATGCTTTGCATTATGGGATAATGTTTAAAATATGTGTAATGTACAGTATTGTAGGTAGATAGGTCAGATATTCTACACAGCATAACTGTTATATCATGCAAACTAAGGGTATCGTCTATTGGCATGTAGAATACACAATATCAGGATACATATGGCTTGTAGTCATGGGACACTGTAACAGCATGATAGCTAACTGAAATGGAAGAGCTACTCAATCAACCATGCACAAAGGACATGTAATAGCTTCACAGGTTCATAGTGAGGTACTATGCTGTCTGGCAAGTCTATGTGTAAGCCCAACTACAGTGTTTACACCGGTGGCACCTCTCTTGCGTAGTGTTCTGTCTGTGAACAGCAGAGCCATGTGTTACCTGCACCTCTGCACAGTACAGCCACTGCAGTGATCCCTGGTGTACATGTGTGTCTCCCATCCACCAAGTGAGGTATCTCATAAACAGTGCTACTGAGTGTCCCTGCGTGATGTACATAGGAATCATGTTCCAAAGCATGGTGAGTGTCTGGTTTGGGAATGTAACCCTCAAGCACATCCCACTCATCGTTGTATTTGTGCACATATCCATGAGCATGTTGCTCTCAGTGGCTTTTGCTTATGTCGCTTATGTGGAGTATATCCATGAATATTGTTGTGGACATGGGCCCTGTATGTTCAGCAGAGGTCACCCCTGAGTATGCAATATGCAAATGTGTACAGTCATGGTGTCCGTAGTTCTGCCGCATACATCAACCTTCGGAGATCAATAATCCTCATGGTGTGTTAATGTTGTGGTATGCAAAGCTGTTGCTGTTCTGTAAGGTACACCCTAAATGGGGTGTTGTACCCTTGAATGTGTGTATACATCAGGGGTTTAGAGGTACAATGGGTGCCTTTGTTCCAGCTACAAACCCAGTACAGATAAGGGTGGCCATGTAGAAGGATATCCATGCCACATTGGTAATATGGTTATCAAAGGAGTGGGTGCTACATACATGTGTACTAAGATCCCATATAATGTCACATGTATGTAGGGGACTACCACCTATGTGACAGTCAGTGGGTGATTGGTGTAATCTAAAGGGGATGTTCATGCACTATGTGTCATGCAGCTTGAGGCCATGTTATCGACATCAGGTATCCGTCACTGTGACACCCTTATGGGGGGAGTCTGTATCAGCTGGTGGATCAATCATGGCGCCTTGTATGCAGTTGTCTGGAAACCTAGTCAGGGAAAGTCACTCTGTGCTAGCCTGTACCTCAGGGAAGCATATACCGAACATGAGAGATCCTATGACTGAGGACTGTGGTATGTCAAGTGTAACTGAAATACAATAGGTACTACAGTATGCTACCCTCATTGTGTGGGTCCTGTCCATGAGCCACTTTGCATAACATCCTGAGACGTAGGGGTTGATGTGCAGGTGGATGTGTATGTTGTCAATACCAGAATGGAGAACGGTGCTGAAAGCCAATGAGAGGACAATGTAGGCTGTGTGGACCCCCTTACCATCATCAACTACCCTGGTAACTGTATCAAAGGAGTCCACCAGGTGTAGGAGCCATGGTCTGGCCCTAACAAGTCCAACCTGGGTGGCATCAAAGGTCTGGAGCCCACCAATGTCTCTGTGAATGACTTCCATGATGATGTGCCCCATAGCCTTGCAGATCAGTCCAGTCAGGTGTAAAGGGCAATAGTCCCTCTGGTTCATTGTGGTGCCACCTGTGTGGAGTGTGATAACTGTTGCTGTGCGCCATTCAGGGGCCACAATGTCTGATACAAGGCTATTAGTGAATCTGGTGGCCAAGTGGGGAGACATGTCGTTCTGAGGTTTGTGTAAATCACAGCATGGGATGTTGGACGGTCACATGGAGTCTGTGTTCCAGGCCTTAGAGAGTGCAGGTTGGAACTGTGTAGTGGTGACCGCAGGGACCCCGCAATGTTCCTGCATGGATTATGGCCCTGTAGGGAGTGAGAGGGTGTAAAGTTAGCATTGAACCCATCCGCCAGGATGTTGCCAACATCACTCGGTTCTGTAATGTTCCTGAGTAACTGTCGTATGTCAGAGCAGATGTGGGTATTGCCAATGACTACTGACATACCTCCATAATGCTTTGTGGTACACCCTGGAATGCGTCACAGTAATGTTTACGTAGCTAGGTTTGGAGGATGTGATAAGCGATCCCGGAGCCCTACTGAGGCTGACCAGTGAGCTTCCCCACCCATGGGATTGTACTCCACTTTGCAACAGCCTCCACCTTTTGTTGTACATTATGTCCATGGAACTGGATCCCCAGAGTGGCATCCGTTATCTGGTGGGTACCATCATGGCTCTGTTTGGAATAGCATGATCCATGCAGTCATGTAAGTGCTAATGAAGTGCACTGGGGTATGTTTCAGCGGTTTTATGTGCACTGTCCATCTGCACAGGTGTCATGACGTTTACTACTGCTGTCATAAGATGTCTGTAGTAGGCAATGTACTAATCTTGTACTGTGTATGCCGTGAAGGGTGTGGTGCCGGGATGTGGATAACAAGGGTGATTAGCATATGTTCGGAAACTACCAACGAGGGGATAACCCCAGGTGTGGAACACCAGTGACACGTTGGTAATGTCCATGTCTAGGATATTGTTGGTCTTGGTGGTGGTGTGTATGGGTTGATTCAGCCGAGTGGAGGTTATGAATCCCAGACAGCATTGGCCTAATATGTCGGTACATGAGTAGCTATCCCAGTTAAGTGTGGGGTAGTGTCAGTCGCACATCAGTAGTACCTGTCTGAACCCTACTGTCTAGTACACCAAGAAATGAGGGCCGGTAACCATGGGATATGTTGTTGAATCCGTAGCATGTTACAATGTGTATAGCAGTTCTGGCCATAGTTAGTTGCACGTGGATCACCTCTGATGCATTGTGCTAAGTAACCAGCCAGGAGGTGTGTACAACATAGAGAAATATGGACACACCTCAGCCGTGGGTGTTCTAGTCCAGGTAACATGACTGAAAGGTGTGGTCTGCGTATAACCTATCAGTGCAGGTGTGCACTGCGGAGCCTAGAGGCAGGTCCCAGTCACTGCAGAGATATTGAAGTGGTCCATTATAAGGAGTGCCTTGCCTGCGTGCATCAGAGATGATGTCAATGATGAGTCACATGACCCCATGTTTTGCTTGCCTGCTCCCGTTCTGGTGGTGAATGTTATTGGAAACTGTGCAAGACAGGCAATATAGGAGCAGCAAGAGCCTTACATGTTATCTGTACTCCCAGGACTGACAGGTGCAGGTCATCTGTGCCAAAGCATCGTGTTTTGTTGACCATGTCATTCAAAGCGGACAGATACTGGATGCCTGTGGAATGACAGCAGAAGCATAGGCAACTGTTGAAGTGAAACAGTCAGTCATTGTACAGTGGTATTTAGTCTGGATGAATGCAGAATGCTCCCCAGGGCTTGGCCGATACCTTCTGGGCTACAAGACCGGAGAGCTATTGCATGTCCCTGCTCATGTAGTCTGGGAAGTTACATCACAGGGCAGTCACACTAACATGGAGAATGACAGTCAAATTGTACCTGGTGAGGTGTGGCATGAGTGCATAGGTTATGTTGCAGAACCAGTTACCCGACAGCTAGATGTAAGCAACTATCGCCTTGTGTAGCCTGCTGAGTGGGACATCAGTGTGACTGTCTACAGAGTCACCTATGACTGGTGTGTTGGGTATGCTATAACACCCTATTGGCTGTATTTGATGGGCACACATGAGTCTGTGGGCTATAAGTAATTGTTGTTGTGTTTGGTGATGTGGGCTGCCTCTGGTGCCTACACAGAGTATGGAGAGGTTCTGCAAATGTCATACTCATACTATGTGTGGCCTGTGGTGGTGGGGATCTTGTGAGACTATGTGATGAGTGGGGTGTGTTGCAAATGTTACATGTCCCCACATGAATGTCAGGTTCAGTCTGGGTTGGTGAGAGCATTACCCCCAGCATGGCTACATATGTGCATCTCCCACAGGTTGTAGTGTCGTATGTTGGGAGGTGAGCATTGAATGTGTACATGAGACAATTGCTCTATTGCCACATGTTCACCATATTCATCATATAGACAGGCAATAGCACTGGTACGTGACAGTTGGACATGTCTGTATACTCAACCATGTCTCACAAGATATGTGAGTTACGTGTGTACAACAGCTGTTATACTGTAAGCAAGCTGGAAATGTAAGGACAGACAGTGTACTTGTAAGAAATGAGTTGGAATGGGTGCTATAGTAATTAGTAGCTCATGAAGTGCTCACAAGTTCTGAACAAGTGCTGAGCATGAATGCATGAATATGCAATACAGATAGGGTGTTGGATAATATCAACCCACTGCAACCCACAAGTGGAGACGACAGTCATAATTGGAGGCACTGCACTATTACCCTGCTGAGTATGGTCTGCAAGTCTATGAACCTTTATCAATGTAGATGTTAGCAGTACAGAAGTAGATGACAGTACGGATGATTTCACACTGCATAGCATACCTGTGACAGGTCATAGGACATCATCACCCATACCGTGTTCCAGCTACACTGAGTATACTAGATGTACCTTTGTATGTCACAGGAGTGTTCTACCAGTGGCCTGTTGACAGAATCAACACTACAAAAGGTGTCAGAGTGACATGTGCATATCACACCAGTGGCAGCTACAGTAAAACAGGGTTAATGTTTTGTACTCCCCCTCATTGTAGCCCATACCACACAGACAAATGGGAGGCATCTGTGTATGTAAGGATGTGAATGTCCATGACCTAGGAGCAATAGCTGTCTCAATGTTGTGGACAACATACAGAATGGGCTTTGTGGGTGAGGTGTGTGACATATGTGCACAATCTGACAGCTGATAATAGCATTGTCACCGCTAGGTGAATAACCCTGTACCCATTAACTACCACCTAGGCAGTGGTCAACATTATGGACACTGTGTAAGGGATGGTGCTGTGCAGTTCACCTCCCTGAGTTGGTGACATCTCCAGGTCTATTAGGTAGTCATACGAGGCACCCATGTCATGACAGAGTGCCATCCATGAGCATGGAGATCATTGGACAGGCATACTCAGCACTCGGGTGACCAATATCGGATCACATATCACCTTTAAGGGGTATTGGCCATGCGTGGATGGGCGATACCAGCCTTCACAATCCTCACCTCCACTATGCAGCATGCTGTCTACCTTGCATAAAGACATTTGCTACACTGTGATGTTGGACATGCTACATGTACATATCCTGATCTGAAAGACATACGTCATGGACAGCCACTGTCCTACTACAAGGATCGCCACATGCTGGACAGATCTCTGTGCCATACATGTTACATACTCCCACCATACCATGCAACCCTGTCCATCAAAGCTGCACATGTCATCTCTGTCATACATGGTATGATGACCGCATGGTAGATGTATTATTAACTGTCTGGATTAGTAATGTGGCACTGATACACCTCGAGGTGGCAAAATGGCTGTTGGATACAGCTAGGAAACCTTGCCCGTACATGCTATAGTTGATAACCATCCCTGCAAATGACGTCCGGCTAGCCATTGTCCCATGTCTATCACATGTGCAACACAGGCGATCCGTGGCAGGATGTTGAACTGCTGTACAGTGCCGTGTAGATGTACATGGCAAAACACATGCATGTAAAGGTTCCGTGCGTATGTGTGCATTGTCACTGCTCATGTCCATTAAGGCAGTGTATGTGTTGATATGTGACATATACACAGCATCAAGGTCAACAGCATCACTGTGGACACATCCAGGCATGTGCTAATAGGTAAGAACACCAGTACAGGCAAACAGATATGCCCACATCAAGACAGCATTCACATGGAGTATGAACAATGTAATGAGGTGACACACATATATGGTGATGATATCCAATGCATAACGGGTGTTACATGTGTGTGACGCAAACATGTCAGTCGTGTCAGTGTCATGATGATTTGCAAAGATAACTGTGCAGATGTACTAGATTTAATACAGATGTATGTGCAACTGTATCTCTGTACATCTCTGTGATACTGTGACCTGTCACCATCATTATGTCTTCCAGATAATGCCTCATTCACGCCTGCCAGCGTACAGCCACCAGGAGGATGATGTCCTCATCCTGTACCTCCATGAGAACTACAAGGTGTTGTTCAGCCATGTGCCACAGCATGCCCAGCAGCATGACAACCTGTGGCAGGACATTCACAGGAGGTTTAATGATGTGGGTGGCCATAACTGCACCTACCAGCAGGTGCGCAGACACTGCACAGACTTGATATGACATGCAAAACGGTGTGCCACTCTAATCGCCAGGGAACAAGGTGGAACAGGTGGTGGGCCACCAACCCAGCCCCCACTCACACCCATCGAGGAGCTACTGGCCAGCCTGGGGACACCCTCAGAACAGCATCCACAAACACTAGCTGCCATCGTGGAGGTGGGTGTCTCCCAACCAATGAGCCTGGAGTTGCCTGGTAAGTCACTACTGCACATATGACTATTATATCCCATTTAGTTGCATGTGTCACTGTACAATATGTAATGCAACATCATATGCAAGGTATGTTTACACACATGCCGCATACTACAGTATGCTACCCTGTGTATGCACACATGTGCATACTATATGCTATTGTACAGGTGAATGTGTTAACATGCACAGTGCACCCTGTGGCTGTCATACAGTCATGGGTAATGTTCAAACTGCTGTGTCACCCCTATACAGGTACCGCTGGCGTGCCGCACAGACATCAGTCCGTTGCAGGTGAGACTGTCATCAGTATCAGGCATGTTAATGCATATACCTATTCGCCATGTGGCCAGTTAACACATGTACACATGATGTATGGTCCAGTCATGATATAAAGGTCGCATCTCCCATCATTCACACTGGCTACCCATGTGCAATATATACAAACAAAATGAAACACCAACATGAAACCACAGTATCTGTCATTGCTACATGTGTGGACAGCTGTGCATACAACAGTGGAGGTGTTGTTCAATGCAGGCATATGTACTATACATTGGAACAACACATGTGTGGTACGCAAACTGTATCACACAGTGAGCTGGGATATGGGCAGCCCACAGGAGTCACCATTGTGTTATATGCCCCTGCAATGGGTGCACACATTGTGATGTGCCATCTGACATGTCCCAGACATGTAGTGTTCTGGCTGCAATATTGTCACACTATCCCATAACACATACCCCACATACCAAACATACAACCCGTTGTCTGCATAGCCCTGTGGACGGTGACATATCTGATATCTATGGGTGTATGTCATACGGGACTACACAGACATGTGAGATAGACGGCCATCACAAACATTTGGCCAACACATGTTCACACATGGCCATGGAGGACGGCCAGAGACATGTAGCCACACAGTAGATGTGATGTGTATACACCCTGTTGCACACTGTCCACACATTGTCCAACTACAGCCTTAGTTGACTGATTATACAGTTGATGTGGTACACTGGAGATCCTAAAAGCCTGTGCACAGCTAGTGGAGGTGTCATGTAAATCGGATGTGTTGAACATCACGACTGTGTCATAGCATGACAGTAGTCACCTGTACAGCTTCCACAGACATTGACACCACATCAGGCCACAGATACCATACATTTCCCTTGCTGCTGTAGGACATCACCATCAGCAGTGCGCCTCGTGTGTGTGGTACATCAATGTCATGTGGGACATGGTGTATAGACAAGTCTGCCATGTGTGGACATGGTTGCCAGGCAGCTAAGACTCTGTAGTAGTTGTGCAGAGGTGTCATCCATAGGTCTTCCAGTGACCTGTCACATGACACAGCATGGTTTGGTTTGTATACACCTCAGCAACGTGGGTCACAATCCACAGTTATGTCATGTGTATGCACGCAGTTATGGCTATGCAATGTGTGCATATTACACACTGTATAGCAATATAGACGCCTCATGATGCCATGCATTGGCACAGTGTCTGTACTTCACACTGTATAGCAATGTAGCCACCTCACACTACCCTTCCATGCTCATGCACATTTGCTAAATGTGCATTCTATCTGTAGGGCATACAGACAACACTGCAATGTCATACCCATTACAACGCTGTACATGTGTCAGGACACCATTGTGTCAGACATGTATGCATGTCAATGCACACGTCAGCAGATTACATGTCAAGGTCACTTCAGCCATATGTACTGTTAACCTGTGCTGGTCCACATGGTATATCAAAGGGATGCATGCTTACTACCATGATTGTGTGAACTGCATGGCTACTGGTATGACACCTGCTTGCTGTTGTGTGCAACCCAGGGAGGTATGCTAACTACCACTATTAATGTCTGAGCTGCATGCCGTCTGCTGTATCACATGCATGCTGCATGCCATCTGTCAAATCACATGCATGGTGTGTCTGTGTGTGTGTGTGTGTGTGTGTGTGTGTGTGTGTGTGTGTGTGTGTGTGTGTGTGTGTGTGTGTGTGTGTGTGTGTCTGTGTGTGTGTGTCTGTGTGTGTGTGTCTGTGTGTGTGTGTCTGTCTGTCTGTGTGTGTGTGTGTGTGTGTGTGTGTGTGTCTGTGTGTGTGTGTGTCTATGTGTGTGTGTGTGTCTGTGTGTGTGTGTGTGTGTGTGTGTGTGTGTGTGTGTGTGTGTGTGTGTGTGTGTGTCTGTGTATGTGTGTCTATTGTAATGTAGAGTCTTTCTTTGCATTCACAGGTGATGTAGGTGCATTACCCTCCTGCGGTCTGTCTGATGTTAGTGTCCCCACAGATACTAGCAGTGATGAACATATGCATGAGGTACAGGCAGGGTTGTCAGGGGCTGAATCTGTGCCAATGGTTGCCATCCCAGCTATGCCCCCCTCTTCCCTGCACACAGTTCTCATGCCAACACATACCCATTCACCAGTGGCCATAGAGGAAGGACAGTCAGTGTGTGTTAGCTTGGAATAGGAATGTGTGGTGGGTACAGAAGGTGTGTCTCCACACCATGGTGTCAGTGTAATGACTGCAGATGTGCCACACAGGCATGTGGCCAGTGGTGCTCATAGGAGGACCTCTGGCAGACATGCACCTGCAGGACAGAGCGCAGCAGCTGGTGTCACCAGACACATGTTCCAGACTGTAATGGCAGCACAGACACATGCTGAACAGCAGACCAGAGAAGGGCAGAGGCTTCAGAGGGCTGCCATCCGTACTCTAAATGACAACATCCAGGCATTGGCAAATGCTCAACAGCAGATTGCTGATGTTCTGGACAGGCTATTGGGTGACATGGTCGGAATCCTTGACCATGGCATGGCAATCTGCAAGCGTGAGCTGTCTGTGCTGGGACATCTGGTAGGAGTGAGGCATAGGCCATGTGGACGTAGGCCAGCTACACCACCTAGTGCAGGTCAACGTGAACGAGCCACCTCACATGCCCGCTCCCATAGTGCAAGTAGCAGTAGCAGTGCAGCTGGTGTTGTGCTGTCCACACCAGGACACAACAGGCCACGTGGACATGGCCCTGGACATTCCCAGCGGGGACACGGTTCCAGTGGACATGTGTTATCAGACAGTAGCCAATCTGTACCTCCACCTGGTAGTGCCCGTGCAACCCCTGGCAGGCACAGGTCACGTGGCCGTGGCCGGACACAGTGAGCTGTACATCCTGGTCTGTTCAATCTGGAGCTGTCAATAATACCCTTGTGTAGGCCTGGCAAAAGGCAGAACTGTGTGCACTCATACACGCACACAGCAAAAACATCTGTAGGGCACCGCAAAACCCACATGCATAATGACTACACATGTCCAATCAGATCACCGGCCCTTACCCACACACATGATGTCATCTACTGGAGCAGCCTATGCCCCTGGCAAACATTATCACCCTGTGCATATGATGATGCCTGTGCCGCATCCCTGTCATCCACACCATCGGTGCAGGGACATGCTCAAATGGTCTGATGCACAGGTTGAACAGAATAGTGAGAGAAGTGTATATTACATTAGTTGTGTACTGTTGACATGCACCAGACATACCATGTAGTACAGGTTTATAATGCATTGTTATATGTTCACAGTATGTGTCTTGGTAACAACAGTAACAGCATGTTGGTAATGATGCCCTGGTTCCCTCCTTATGGTCTACTTGCATGAGCCAACAAGTAGCAGTGTTTGCAGTTTCCCATGTGTAAATGTGGAGTACTCACAGGCATGTATGGCAATACCAGCATGCTATACGTAGCCTCAACCTGACTGTTAGAAAGGCTACCATACCACAGATGTCCACACATCTACTGATCCAGAAGCATGCAGGCTATTTAATAGGCTACAGTGGCTAGAGACGTGACATCCATACCAGGTCACATCACAGGTATGTTGACATGGTGCGGGGGGTTTACACAGCGGTCTGGCCGATGATAACGTTAGAGGCCACTTGACAGCATGAGGTCTCACTGTTTAGCAGTATACCCTGTCACATTACAGGATGAGAACACACACAGACACACAGAAACACCCAGTAACATGCCCACACTCACAAGGTCAACAACACTATAACACATACTCAATAGTGTTGAGGTGAGGACCCCTGCCTATGTCGTAATCACCCTCACAGTACTGTGCACCCACACAACGCGACACAGAGAATGAACATGTACACGTATCCAGTAAGGCTGAGACCAATGGCATCAACAGGGTAGTAGACTGCATCACCATGAGGGGTTAGGGATCCTGTCTGTTCTGTATGGTAGCATACACCCTCACTCCATGCACCAGACATACATACATACATACACACACACACACACACACACACACACACACACACACACACACACACACACACACACACACTGTGGAGTCCACAAATGTCATTCACATACAGATAGTTGACATGTGTGTGATACACACACCACCCCTGCCTACATCATGCTTTCCACACTGCAGTATGTACAGATCTCTACAACAGTGTACAGGGGTGTGTAACAATTGGGATGTATTCTCCACAATATGTGGCATATATGGTCACACAAGCAAACACACATGGCAGTACTGTGAATGATACACCTGCTATATGATGATACGTCTGACAGACATGCAGCAGTATTGGCCGAATTATGTGTACCAACGCTACCTTCGGCAATTGTGCTGCTATATGCACACGGGAGGATGTAAGTGTTACAGGTGTCAAGTGACTTACAGTCAGTAACACCCTGACTGCTGTGTAGGTTTTATGTCTTCACCGTCAAGTAACAGTAACATAGCGTACTGTTTGCACATGTAATGGTAGGATGGCTTGTGACACACCTGTGAGCCGTCCTCAGCAAACATCCATCTGCAAAGGTGGATCACCACTTTATGTACACACATCCATCCATACCTGATGTACATCCTACTGTACTGTCAGTATTTCACCATATACAGGTGTCAATGATGGCGCTGCATTGCGACTGCATGTTGTAGTTAGGCACAGATGAATTACATACATCAGCTACTGCACATGCATGGTAGCTGCATGCACACCACTACATGTAGATGTGTGTTGGTCCTACATGCCTGTCATGTATTCATGTTTGTATGCATTGCAATTGGTGGGCATGTGTGATGACATACATAACACATGGACTGTTGTATGATATGATGGGTGTCATGGGTAACTAGTACAGAGGGAATGTTTCCTCGGTCAGCATTGCTACTTCATGTACTGTTAGCATTCAACAGCCATAGACCTACCTTCCATGTTCATGCGTGTGATTGCTGTAACCACTTGTCTGCACGGAGGACAGCAAAAGCTATGCTATGCACATATGTGTTGTGTGTGTGGTCCATGCACATATCCACTGCAATTACATGTATGTCATATCCAAACATGTGTGTTCTTTGGTGTACAGCGACAGTCATCTGTCACAGCTGTGTAAGACCCAGGGCCCCTGTTATGTGTAGAACCGACCTGGTTATGTACAGTGGTATCATTGCATTGCATAACACATGATGGAACCCTGTCAGTACATGTGTAGTTTGCACAGTTGCTGTAGACCTATGTACAGTCCACTGGTCATGAGTCACACTGTGTTGTGGTAATGTATGGATGTGTGTTGCTGGTCCAAGGACATGGTGATGTCTGAGGGCTACATAGTAGAATGCGGCGTTTACCACTGTGATCTGCACCTGAGACATCTGTGATGGCTCTTGAGTGTGTACTGGTCAGTACATGTGAGTGGCCTTCATGTACGTGGGGACAGTAACACCATACTGTGCCCTTCCATGTTTAGAGTCCGTGTGCATGCAAGACAGCCCTTTGCTACTGCTAAGTGTGTGAGCATGCCCAGTACCCTGTTGTGTAGATGGACACACAGTACAATCCAAACTGTGCCCTTCCGTGTTTAGAATCATGTGCATGCAAGACAGCCATTTGCAACTGCTAAGTGCGTGAGCATGCCCAGTACGCCGTTGTGTAGATGGACACACAGTACATTCCAAACTGTGCCCTTCCATGTTTAGAATCCATGTGCATGCAAGACAGCCCTTTGCAACTGCTAAGTGCGTGAGTATACCCAGTACGCCATTGTGTAGATGGACACACAGTACATTCCAAACTGTGCCCTTCCATGTTTAGAATCCATGTGCATGCAAGACAGCCCTTTGCAATTGCTAAGTGTGTGAACATGCCCAGTACGCCATTGTGTAGATGGACACACAGTACATTCCAAACTGTGCCCTTCCGTGTTTAGAATCCATGTGCATGCAAGATAGCCCTTCGCTTCTACTAAGTGTGTCACTTCTACTAAGTGTGTGAGCATGCCCAGTACGTTGTTGTGTAGATGGACACACAGTACATTCCAAACGGACATGTGATACTAAGTGTGTGAGCATGCCCAGTGACACCTTGTGTCGGTGATGTGCCTCTGTGTATGGGCATGGCCATTGACACGGTGGTCATCCAAGCAACAGATGTCCATACCCCATGTCAGGATGGATTCCTACATTGAACACACTGGTTGACTGTTTTGAAGGGTATACTGTCTGTGGCGCGTCTTGTATCTATGTAGTGTTGTAATAGTGCTCCGTAGGTAGGCAGTTGTCCTGCTCACACTGCTGCCGTGTGTTTGTCTACGTCTACCTTGGGACAGTAATATGCTTTTAGATGGCTCACTCCACATACATTCCCTATCGGCGTCTTTGCCTTAGCGGATGATGTCATCCACCTAGAAGTATGCCTCTGGGAGTGCTGTGTACCAGTAATCTTGATAGCGCGTTCTGTAACTGCGTGATGCTGTAGTGTGATAAGGTAGTTAGGTGTATGTTAGATTCCCAGCCCTGCCAAGTGTGTGTGTGTGTGTGTGTGTGTGTGTGTGTGTGTGTGTGTGTGTGTGTGTGTTTCCAGCTGCCTGGGGACAGAGTAATGCTTTTAGATGGCTCACTCCACATACATTCCCTATCGGTGTCTTTGCCTTTGTGGATGATGTCATCCACCTAGAAGTATGCCTCTGGGAGTGCTGTGTTCCAGTAATCTTGATAGCGCATTCTGTAACTGCGTAATGCTGTAGTGTGATAAGGTAGTTAGGTGCATGTTCAACTCCCAGCCCTGCCAAGTGTGTGTCTGTGTGTGTGTGTGTTTCGAGCTGCCTGGGGACAGAGTAATGTTTTTAGACAGCTCTTTCCACATAATTCCCTATCGGCGTCTTTGCCTTTGCGGATTATGTCATCCACCTAGAAGTATGCCTCTGGGAGTGCTGTGTACCAGTAATCTCGATAGCGTGTTCTGTAACTGCGTAATGCTGTAGTGTGATAAGGTAGTTAGGTGTATGTTCGACTCCCAGCCCTGCCAAGTGTGTGTGTGTGTGTGTGTGTGTGTGTGTGTGTGTGTGTGCTTCCAGCTGCCTGGGGACAGAGTAATGATTTTAGATGGCTCACTCCCCATACATTCCCTATCGGCGTCTTTGCCTTTGCGGATGATGTCATCCACCTAGATGTATGCCTGTGGGAGTGCGGTGATGCTGGAACTCGGTAGCGCGTTCTGTTACTGCATAATGCTGTAGTGTGGTAGACTAGGCAGGTAGGTGCTTGATTCCAAGGCCTGGCAGGTGTGTGTGTTTGGCAGTTATACCGTATGTGTTGGTATCTGTGGGTGGCTAGCTGCAGGATGTGTTCAGTGTGTTTTGTTACTGACCTATATAGTGTCCACAGCCCACATATTCTGCCAAGACACTGGGTTGTCAACACATACATTCGCCAATAGGTCTGGTGAGTAACTGTCAGCAGCCCTACTCTTACTCTTGATATGGTCTGACCCGTGTGATGCAACATAGCACACGTGCTTTGATAGTAACAATTTGATTTGATGCAGGTGGCACATGTAGTTTCCTTTTCATTCCTGTCTAATGCATTGCTGTCATGTGGTCCGCTGTTGTGATATAACTGCCATATCTACATATGTGTGTACATGTATATGTGTGTGTATATATATATATATATATATATATATATATATATATATATATATATATATATATATATATATATATATATATATATATATATATATATATATATACATATATGTCCATGTACATATGTATACAAATAATATATATGATATATGTAGATGGAGAGGTGGACATAGATGTGAACATATATGTCTGGGGACATCAGCACTATTGAATGTTTATGTTGGATGATCTGTACATGATAACCTGGGATCCATGTATATCTGCCATGGCGTGGTGGTAATGCACATCGTCTGTAGTGTGCAGAGCCACGGGGTGTAGTCGTGTACATACCGGTTATTTTGTTGCTGGGAAGACCATGGGACATCGAATATGGTGATAGTAAGGCACCTTTTGCCAGTTTTGTATGGATCTGAGCGACACTGAGCAGTGGTTGTTAATTTGGAGGTTTGGTATGGGTCATATAACTATTCATTAGAAGACTATACTATGCAGATGAGGTTGACTATAGTGTATCACATGTATCACCAGGGTGTGCTGCTGGTCCCTGGAGTGTATGTGTGTAGTCAGCCGGGTGCAGGTCTCAAATATAGTTGACAACATGGGAGGGGGGGTCAGGCATACTGTACGTACATTGCAGAACTGTGCCTCGGGAGTGCTTCTGCCTTAGAACACCTAAGCTAGGGGTGTGTCTATACCTGTCTGGTGACATTGGGAGGGATGACAGCAGTGGTGGGGTAGTCAGGGTGTATAGGCTGCACAAACAGGTGTTGATCAGCACAATCAGCAGATGACTTGGCCAGCCCGCACATGAACAGTACGGTAATGTGAGCAAGCAGCATACACACAGGTTTCGTCCGCACTCTACACCACCGGTGTATACCTGTGGGGACATTTCACGACACAGTCCAACCAAATTAGACAGGCTGCAGCAGGCAACATATACCAACATGTGCAGGAGGCTGGGGCAGTGAGGATGTGTATGCTGCCAAACAACCCCTACTGGGGTGACATAAGACTTTATAGACCGAGGGTGACTTACCAGGGGCTACATGGGCTGGGGATGGTGGAGCACTATGGGGTGGACAGAGACCTCCTACAGCAGCTTGTTGACCTGTGCCTGCCACACCTGACACATCAAACAGGCCGAGGGAAACACATCACAGTGGATACCATGGTATGTGTTGGCCTAGGTGTACTAGCCACAGGTACCTCACACAGCACAGCTGGGGATATCATGGGTATCTCACAGGCATCTGCATCCAGAGTATTGCACCAGTTCACAGGCGCCATGTCAACACATGCTAGTGAGCAGGTAGATGTCCTCAACACATGTGATTAGTAGACCAGCAATATGCATCTGTTCAACCACATGGATGACTACCCTGGGGTACTGGGTGCTATAGCTTGCACACACATACACATCGTAGCACCACCCGGTGAGCGGGGTAGGGCCTACAGTCACTGCAGGGGCATACCCTCCAACAGCTAGGCCATATGCGATGGCCAGGGCATGAGATTGAATGTGTGTGCTGTCTGCCCTGGAAGCTATGATGTGTCTGATATATGGCTTCTGACACAGCTGTAGCACACCAATGCCAATACGGACATCCCCTACAGTCTCCTAGTGGGGGATGCTGGGTAAAAACTGGTGTCATGGCTGATGACACCCATCAGCAATGCACACACACCTGAACACTCACACCATACTGAGGCGGATGCACAGGCAAGACATATACTTGTGCATGTGTTTGGGATGCTCAGTTCACAGTTCTGGTATCTGGACACATCCGTTGGAGCTCTGCAGTATTCACAAGCTACATGCATACAAGTTGTTATGGTATTTGCTATGCTACACAATCTTATCCTGCAGTAACAGTTGCAGCAGGAACATCATGGGGCAGGGCCACACAGCCCAACACCACTGCCAAGGCCTGTACAGGCACAGTGTGACTTGGTGAAGGAACTACCTGAGCAGGGCACAATCGGCGAAAGCCCGTGCACAGTATGACCTGCCCTTGGCAAACAGGCAACACAAGGCATATGCACTGACACAGTAGGTACCTATGGATTTCCTCTCTCTGACCCGCACACAGTACAATGGATGCCAATCATGACACTACCTGTGCTCAGCCATGTATAGGAGGTGCACTGTGTGCATCCGACATAGGCAGCACTCCAGCACCGTCCTCAAGTCCGGAACACACCCAGGGTATGTCTATTGACCTAACAAGTGGCAGTTGTATTAGAATGTGTAGTTACCCATTGCTATGGTATGTATGTGAGCATACAAGTGACTGTGGTGGCCAAATGTTAGGGCAGCAGACAGTACACATCCATAGTGGCACCATGACCTCTGTAGCACATACAATGGTAGCCTGTAGTACACAGGGTGTCCTAACCCACTGCAGATTATGGGCTGACCATCATGTGTGTCCATACAGCCCACACAAGTTCCATGCAGCTGGACAGATGTGGACCAATACAGACAAATGATATACAATGGCCTATGGATATGCCCAATGAATGACCCCAACCCCCTAAGACACACACAGACTACAGCAGGCCAGGCAGTTTGATGTAGGTTGTGTAAGCTAGGACGTCCAACACCACTGTGCTGCTAATTAAAGCTGGGAACTGACGTACCCTGGTATCCCTCCAACCAGCAATTTAGGTAGGTCCACACACTGACATGGAGTACCCGGCATACCAGTACAGTAGCGGCAGATGTGTACAACTGTTGGCTGTGCCCCCCGTCAAACCTACACATGTGAGAGTCATGTGCACCACCCACGGTGCTGTGTAGGACTGTGGTTGTGGTTGGATGTCCCCCACGCTATGCAGACATGTAGCAACTGTCAATGCCACATGACCATTAGCTACCCTGCAGACACAGCATGACACCTGTCTGTGTAGAACGGAGGGGTCAGCAACAGAGTACTAAGTATCTGGACATGTGACACATGCAATACAGTTGACCATACTTGGCGTGCTCACACACACATGACGGTATGATGGTAATGTCGGTCGACAACATGCGTAACAGTCATACTGGGCATGCTCACACACTGAAACACAGGACGACCAGGCATGCATACACCAGTGGTCCGGACATATCTGCCAGTACATTGCTATACTGTTGGATGTCTGCGCTGTATGATGTGTGTGTGTGGTCTATTGTCTGTACATATGCCATGGTCTATTGTTAATTCACATGAGCTATGTGCACAGGGTACTGCTACCATCATGTGTATAGGGTGGTTCTTTGTTTGCGGACAGGCCGACGCCTTTGGATACAGACTGGGTAAGGCACATTCCAGCAGGTGGGAGCAGTTGTGCATGGGTTTGCACAGTGTTAAGCACTGCTGACCTGTGGTCACAGCACCTTATACACGTTTAGTCTCCACATTTCTTTGACAGTGCACTACTGGCATATTGGTAGACAAACACGCTTACAGCCGCTCGCTCACCGACATTTCCGCTTACATTTGTTACTCACGCTGGGTGTGTGCGATCCCTTGTGATGTGTATTACATCGGACTACATGACTACAGTATCGGGTATGTGTAACCATTTTGCGATGGCAGGTGTTCGACTGTACGGACTCGGCGGCCTGTCCAGTGATGTAATCATATTATATGCGTGTTCCTCATATGATCTGCTCCCGTCTGCCTGATACATGGGAACCGATACTCTGCAATGCTGACATGTGACTTGAGTTTGTTAATGCAGCTGTCCACCGAGTCATGTTACTGCATACCTACTGCACGTTGTCCACCTTTCAGATTGCATGATGGGAGACTGTAGGAGTGACACCTTTCCCACTTTGCATGGGACAGTACCTCATTACGCATATCTCATGTGACAATACCAGAACTCTCCACTAATCGGGGACACATTTCTACAGAATCAGGGACAGGTCAAGAAAAAATCAGGGACACTTTACAAAAGTAGTGCTATTAACTTGAAACATTGACAGAATCAGAGCATATGACTTAATACACATATTCTGAAGTAACAGTTGTTTATAACTCTTACTTATTGTCATTAGTCAGTAAGTGTAATTCACCACCTTTCCTTCAACAGCCACTAATTTTAGGAGGGATTAAGAGGGACAGAGTTAAACTTTCAGTCAAACTCAGGGACGTACCTGACATTCAGGGACAGTTGAGTGGTATGGACAATACTCTAGCCATTGCAACTGTCCTGATTAGGGGACATTCTCATGTTGTATGTGTCTGTACTGGTTGCTTGTTACAGGTCTTGTATACCTGACACGTCGATATGTCATATGTAGTAGCATAAGCAACTTTACTGCTGCTAGACTACACTTTGATTTGTTCCGATATGTATATTTCTGTACTATGCATGGCTGTAGGTATGTTCTGCCCTGGTACATCTGACATTTCTACACAGCAGGTTCCACTTTGGCCATTCAGAATGGTGGCGGCCCTATAGACCCTATATGTAGAGTTATCACATGTGTCAAGGCAACACTTACCCACAGCCAGTTGTAAACGGACGACTTCCATGATTTGCATATGTTAAGGTTATTCATGTAGCATTATAATTGATAATATTGTTTCCTATTACATGTAGCTGTTACTGATACAACAAATTGATGTCTGACACCACTAAACACACTATATAGCCTCCATTCCTGAACTCACAGGCCATGTGCCATAACTGTCATTTTGCAGGACACAACTGCCCAGACGGGTGTGTCCCTCGCAGGCGTACGGGTGTTGAACCTCTTCTATTATGCTATCATCTACCTAAGGTGGTCAGCACATTATGCACTTTCCATCAGTAGCAGAACTCACATACCAATGGGTGTGACACTGTATCAGGAACAATGCATAACACCCTGTGGGACACATTTAGATGATTGGTTCTATTAACCAGACACATTCACAGTCACAGAGCATATGTATTCATTCACGTTTGTCGAGGTACATGCTGTTTATGACTCGTACATGTTGTCATCTGTCATTACCTGTATTCCACCACCTGTTCACCTAATATCACTAGTTCTGGAAGTGTTTAGTTGGACTTTGTTACATTCTGATACATAACTATGGACGTCCATGCTAATCGGGTACACGGCACTGATTTGCTCTCTATGTATTCCCCCGATGGTTTACAGACTATCCGGTAGATGTGCTCATCAGGTTTGGGAGGTGTAGGCGTATGCTATGCCCAAATAGGAATATTAATGACTTCCACTGGGCGGGCTTACTACATCTCTGCCAACCAGCACCTGCACACTTAAGCCCATTAATGCATACCCATGGTCCACCTACCTGGCACCCCTCTACAGCAGTCGCGATAAATACTTACTGCGAGCGCAGCTGAGCTATGAGCACACCCCTACACATTGCCCACTCTCCCCATCTCGAGACACATGTCGTACGTTTTGTCAACCCATGTATTATCACACTTGCACAACCTACTGTTCCATGTACACCTACATCCTGCTCATATTAATGTCAGCAGATTCACACGTACCCTGAATATTTGGGGTCCTGCAAGGGGCACCGTTATCCATGTTTAAAGTGTAGACCTTGCAGAACTCTCCCACTGGTACTTTCCTACCGGTGTTTTGGACAACGGCAGTGTATTGATCTGTATTACCTGTCTGTATATCTGTCCGGCCTAGCTGGGCGATGTGGGGGGTACAACGTTTATTTATTGGACCTCCCAGTCAAATATGCCCGGGCTGTAAATATGTTACCCCTAATTGCAGTGGAGTAACCCATTTATGTACATGTGTATATCTACACTGACATATATATGTTTTGTGTGTATGTGTATATATCACTACCTGTTGTTTGTGTATATATATCTATCTATATATATCCGTAGTATATCCTTGTGTGTGTATATATATATATATATATATATATATATATATATATATATATATATATATACACGTATGACTATATATGTGTATGTAAATTAATGTAGATATATGTATATATACGTTTGTATCTATATATACATCTGTGTGTCCGTTAACCTATAGATTTCCCGGACGTGGACACTTACACATGCGTATTGGGTTTTATCTCTGCTTCAACAGCGTACTATTGCCTTAGTCATTATGACACCGACACTTCACTCCAGTGAACTTGTTCTCAGTATATTGCAGATTATACAGCGAACAGATGTCGCACGTTTTTCATGTCTGGGGTGCCGCTGCTAACTGGGATGTGATACAGTGTAATTCGACCTATTACTCATATGCGCAGCCTATTATTCCTGCTACTGTGTTTGTTTCTGTGCACATTCATATTATTACTGTTGATAGGATGTGTGTTTGTGTTACTGTGACTGTACTTCAACATATTGTTGTCTTCATGTAGTTGTGTCTTTCTGCTTTTCCCGGTTTGGGGTTGTCACAACAACGATATGCCCATTCACGCATGTCTCCACGCAAATGACGCTCTATCTGGGAATTGCACCTACGTACTAGCTGACCTCCACGGGCTGCTCCATTGCACCCGGCACAACATACCGTAGCACTCCTGTGTCCATAATCGCATATCCATAGTTACTCCTGCACACCCGTGTTGAGTTTCCACGCATAACAGCTATTATACACCTGATATCGCAGCCATGACACACCTTTACACATTGCCCTCTCATGAGCATTGGGACCCTACACACATTTTGTACCACCTCATGTATTCACAGGATCACCATCCATTCATATTTGCACATACGTGCCTTTCCTGGTGTTATGGATTACGAACGATTTGCGGGTTACAACTGTAGGTGGTCACAACATGCACTACATTCCGTCTGTTTACAATGTTGACGTAGCACTTCAACGATGTTATGGCCACTGGTATAACCCTGCCTCTGGTGTGAAGAGTGGTGCTCTACTCACACTTGTGCAGCTTTATGTGACATACGCTGCGAGCACTTTATAATTCCTTACTTACTCTGTATTCCCTTCACAACCCTTATGTTTGCTTTCATCTTTCGGCGTTCCTTACATATCTATATATATCTATATATTTATATATATGTATGTATGTATATAGATATATATATATATATATATATATATATATCTGTATATATATATATATATATATATATATATATATATATATATATATATATATCTGTGTATATATATATATATATATATATATATATATATATATATGTATATATAGATAAATATGTAGATATATAATTGCATATTTCTGTTATGTCTGTGGATATTTATCTATACACACATCTATCTATCTATGTATATAAAAGTTACAGCTGTACAAGACAACATACATTTGCTATGCTAATAGCTGCGTACACCCGCACAGGTGCACTTGCAGCTACTTATTCTGAGTTATATATGTTTACAGGCACTTCTTTGGGATTACATGTGCCTTATTCCTTATGAAGGTACCACTTTGATGGAATCCGGTTAACGGACCCATGTGAACGTGGTCACCTTTACATGTATAAATGTTGGCTTTACAATACAGTGGCATTCATTACACAATTAACATGTGCTATAGTCGTACTTGAACCGGGAATGCGTTTAAATTGGGCGGATGCTGTAACCACTACACTATTGTTGTTATGGCTCATTTATATGTATACCCATGGTTCATAGCTACTCTGACATATGCCTCACCGCTTCCCTTACACAGCAGGCATCCATTCTCCTGCTGGGAAAACTGCAGTACTACAATTAGGACATTCCCTGTTTCCTACTGCTCTGGACCCGTGCTGCATGTCTACTCACTCCAAGGATATTCAGAAATCCTACGCTTATAATCCTCGCACATACACGTGTTTTACTGTCAGGGTGTTCATGTGCCTGTCTGGGTTTAGGCTGGGCCGACTGGTGATTAGAACTGCCCTGGCACTGTTCAAAGTTCAGACATAGCACATAGACAGAGTTAGTCCAGATTTTAACATTCTACCTGTGTTTACAGATGCAGGTGTTTGGGCACCACATTATTGGGTCGGCGCTACATAATTTAGGGTGGGGAGTGGTTCCACTACATAATGCAGGTTGGTGGGTGGCTTTCACGTGTTTCCCTTCCCATTTGACTATTTCATTCGTTTATAGATACAATGAATATTATTCTGGACATCTGTTATAAA
The DNA here is from genome assembly GCF_019279795.1 of Protopterus annectens. Lineage (NCBI taxonomy): Eukaryota > Metazoa > Chordata > Ceratodontiformes > Protopteridae > Protopterus > Protopterus annectens. The sequence continues at coordinate 1,230,099,008 of NC_056728.1, read as the reverse complement.
TTCACTACAGGTATGCAATAGTCCTGTCAACAGATGTGACAGTTGGTTGGTGTACTTATGCGTACGGACCTCTGTGATACTTGGGGACTCGTTTCGACAGGGACAAGGCTATGACAACTCAGGGACAATCACGGACACTTCTACAATATTAGCACTATTAACTTGGAACGTGTTAACAGATTCGTAATACTACTAATTTTCTGCAGTTAAATGCATCTATTACTCTTCATTGTTGTAAGTAGTCATTCTCATTCAACACCTTTCCCCCAAAGGTCACTGGCTTTGTGAGTGGTTAAGAGGCTGGCCAGTTATTGTGCGAATGCTCTGACCATTGGTAGCGTTGACATTGTCATATGTACAGGTTGGGATGTATTCTGGGGACTAGGGTTGCCACCTTTTCAAATGGCCAAGATGGGACATTTTCAGAATACACATCAGATTTTACAAGCCGACACGTACCCACAGTCAGTACAAAGGATAGAACTTTACTTATTTGCCTACATAAAAGCCTATTGTTGTAGTGGTTTAGTTGCTTATTCTGTTTCTTGTAACATTTAGGTATTTTAGATACTGAAATTATTATTTTCTGCAACTATTACATAACATATGGGACGTAATTATGTCCTACAATCCCAGGACATTTGCCATTTGTAATGTATTTTGTAAGGACACAACTGTCCAAAGAGGGACTGTCCCTCGCAAAATGGGACAGATGGTAACCCTACTACGGACACCAGATTGTTTGGGCCAACACATAGCCACGGTCAGTGCAGGTTTAGAACATTCATTTGTTTCCAAGCTGTGAGCCTTATACCTTTGGCACTTTTGTTGTTTGCCTGTTTCTTCTATGAATTACATTTATTCTATCCTGACGTGACCGCTTTAGGCAACTGTTACATGCAGTATGGTACATAGTTATTTCCTACAATCACAGGACATTTGGCATTGTATCATTTTTGGTCAGGTCACACCTACACACACATTAATTGTCCCTCACACAGTGGATCAGGGGGTATCCTGTTTAAGTCAGTGCCTTCATCACCCTTATACCATGTGCCACTATGCAAATGTGTGCAATATATTCTCTCGCTTATTCGTGTCAGGACACGTGCGTCATGGTCAGGTGTTTGATCCTGGGTAGTAGGTTCTGCATGACCATCTAGGGCTGGACAGTCTCGTGCACCACTACTGCACATTCCAATTTGTGTCCAGATATCTACATGACTGGACTTCATGTCTTCATACCCATTCTAATGTTTACACAGGTTACTTATCCCATGAGGGATATCCCAAAAACTGAAAAAGACCAAAACAAGACAAATACCGACCATTCTTCTGGCGTAACGAAATGTGCTGGGGGTTTTACATGCAAAGGGATACATAGTTTGCAATCCTGAAACTGCCTAGGGTGACACTACCTACTACATATGCGTAGTGGTCACTATGTGTAGATGTGGCTGCACCAAACCAGTAGGCCAAGTATGGCTGGAATTGGTGGATGTTCAGGTATGGGAGTGGGTTGTGTGCTGTGGAGGGGATGCTGGCTAGTCCATTATGCATCCAGGTGTGTTGCATTTGATATGGCCAGTTCCATCAGGACCAATCTGTGGGTATGTGCCGGTGACATGTCTATACATTTGTATCGCACATTTTAATATTCATATTTTTGTGGGATTGTGTTCTACAGTATGGCCTGTCTGGTTGTATTGCAGATGTGTATACATGTTTTTGTGTTTCTTTCTGCTTCACCCGCTGCTCCATCATACACCTCCGGTTCACCTCTTCTGCATACGACACAGTGTCGCCTTGGAGGATTATACTATTAGCCATCCCCCCACACACATATTCCTGACACTCCATCCATCACTGCTTATTTGATGGCCCATGACACTGTCAAGGTAACACATTGCATACCCTACATATGTCAGGTACCTGTATGGTTGTGTGGACTACCCTGCCATGTCTGACTTTCCACATGCTATACCTCACGCACATAGGTACACGCGCATACTTAACTTTCATGACATGGTTGGTATACCCGGGTAATACCCGTTCAACTGTGACACATCCTGACAAGTTCGGCTTGGACCGCTGATGTGCGGATTTTGGCCGACTGTTCTAATCATTGGTAGGATGCCACCTTTTCCTGTGTCCAGGATGGGATATATTCCAGACACATATCCGAATGCACTGGACAACACGTACCCACAGTCAACAGTATGGATAATACTGTTCCTTTCAGCCTACATGTTGCCTTATTGTTGTAGCAGTTTATATGCTCCTTCTGCTTCGTTTACATGCTTATTCTATTTCCTGTCACATTTGGTATGTGAAATACGGACATACCTATTGTATGTGACTATTACATGCGTTGTAGGATATAATTCGGTCATACGGTCACTAGATATGTACATTTATCATGTTTTTTGTTATGGACACATCTGCCCAGCTGTGTACCCTCCCTTACAATATGGGTCAGCTGGTGACCCTGACCATTGGGCTCGACATACCTATTGGCGGCGCGCTAACATATGATGCGTGTCACTTCCACTTGGTATAACTATCTACACTGCGTTGGACTATGGGCACATGGTTTTCAATGTCGTTTGTTCGTGGGATAGGGACCCGGTATTCCCTACCGTGCATTTGTGTTTGCTTCTTCATTTTGTGTTCGCAGGAACTGTCTTGCATGCTTTGCATACGTTTCAGTATCCACGGACACTGACAGATGTGATTACTATTGCTTGCAAATTGTTATATGCAAGCATTTTAGTTTGCACGTCGACAGCTGACATTTCCATGCCTCCATGCAGAACTTCAACATGCCCTATGCACTCACGCTCCTTTCCTATGCACGAGGCTGTGGCGGCAGCACACCTTCATTAATATGCATTTGGCACTACTGCGCCATCTTCCCTCCGCATGGTCGGCGCAAGCCTAACGCCGGCCTTGCACCGAGCTTCATGAATCCCGGGGATAGATATTTACATATATAAAGGCTCATAGGTAAATAACAGGCTACCAGACTGAGGACTGTTGCAAGCCTATCCAATAACTAGAGGTCGCAATCAAAGCCTATCCCTTGTATCTGTGAGGTTAAGACTTTAACCATTATGTCACTCCTACCACACACACACACACACACACACATATATATATATGTATATATATATATATATATAAAATACACATGTATATATATATATATATATATATATATATATATATATATATAAAATACATATATATATATATATATATATATATATATATATATATATATATAATATATATATATATATATATATATATATATATATATATATATATATATATATATATATATATATATATATATATATATATATATATATATATATGTGCATGTGTGTGTGCAGGTACATATATATTTATGTAATTTGATAACTGGAAAATGAGCTCAGGTGTCAGAGAATTTCCAAGTAAGGATGAAGAAAAATAAACAAAGCAATGCACTTCTTTTTCTGAAAGTTCTGCAATTTCTCCTCATTTTTTCAGCCTTTATTATTAGAATGCACAATCTAGTGTCCCCTTACCCAGATCTTTATTCCCGTTGGAAGGTACAACCTGTACTGCCACTATGATAAAGGTAGCTAAAGTCACTGTACCTGTCATTAGTAATGTCACTAGATTTGCAGTTATGACTCACAAATTGTTTCCTCTAAGTCCAGTCTCTGCACTGCGCACATGAAAACACTAAGTGCACCCACATTTAGAGAACTCTCTTCTAAAAAGCCCGAGGAGTTGTACAGATGCATTATGTATTATAGTTCTAGCTATTCTGAAGTGTTTAATTTTTTTCTTGCTTTAAGTACTGTAAACATAGCAATTTCATATTTTCTAAGAGCAGATGAATTATCCACCAACTGACAAATTAGCTAAACTAAATACATTTGATTATCAACTGTGATGAGCGAGGTCTTAGCTTTAGAAAATAAATGCATGAATCCTAAAATCAACAAATTTATCATTTGAAGTATGCTAAAAAAAAAACTCGGACACTGAACAAAAACACACTGTTCAAGGCAAAAACTCTATGAACATACTATACAATGGTTTTGCTCACATGGTGATATCATGTGAAAGATGTTAATGAAAGGTACAAACCTGCAATACTAGTGTCAGTGCAAAGAAAAGCTAAGGTGGCCCTAGTCTAATTAACCAAACATGTTGATTTGTCGAGGATGTTCTCTGAGTGTTACAGTGAGATCATCTAATACAAGGCCTACAACGAGATCAGCTTGTCATCACAGCCTTGGAAACATGAGGCTCACATCCAACATAAGAGAAACATAAAATTATTTCTGCACCTGCTTTTTTCCTGTTGAGTTCTGCACCGCATTTCAGTTTTTGGCTTTACACTACTATTTTCTAAAACAGGTGTCACTTTCCTACTGCTTTTAGTATACAATTCAGTTAAATGCAAAGGATCATAAGATTTCTTTGCATATGCACTACTTAAATAACCACATCCTAAGCTAGAAAACCCATTTAATTTATATAATGGGGTATCGTATCTGTCAGACAGTAACTCAGTTTACCCAGAACAGGGCAAGCTTTCACTATACTAATTTTTGTAAATCAATGCACATTCTTCCTAGTATAATTTATCAAATGTATTTCTACATGAAAAGGCACAGAAAGAACTGCAGTCTGAGTATATTACTAGTGCCAGTGCTGAGGAAAGGATAACTGGTTCAGTCTAAAAGAAACCAAGTCTGTAGCAGCAGTGTTAGTGGCAGAGGCACAGCAGGTAGCATGTTTGCCTTTGGTGCTGGAAGACCAGGAGACTGTGGGTTCTATGCCAAACCCAGGTGACTAGATTGCTGACACTACAGTGCAACATCAGGTAGGTCCTGTACTCCTGAGTGTGTCATCTAGAAAACACATTAAACTAAGATCCCATCTGCCTGAGTTAGTGGTAGCTCAGGTGGATGCAGAAGATTCTATCGCACCTATTGCAAAGAGTAGGGTAAGTCCCTAATACCATGGCCAAATGTTTCCTAGTTGTAGAAATACCACTTGGGGTCTCCCCTTAAAAGAGGCCGTGTCTAGTGGGACTAACCTGATCAGCGAAGAATGAATAAAAAAGAAATTAACAGATACCCAAGGGAAAGACAATGGAACAGATAGTAAATTAAGATACAAAAATCTGGTACTGGGGAGAAAAAAAGATGGATGGCTAAATGATTATCTCTTTTCGATTTTCATAAAGAAAGAGCACTAAAATTTTTGGCAGGTATGATGATGGGAGTGGATGAGGGGAGGGGCTGGGCTAGTCCCTCTCCTTCTATATATATATATATATATATATATATATATATATATATATATATATATATATAATTGAAGTAATTCCTGTAAAAAAGGGTTCAAGACAATGGGCAATGATAGAATTTACCCAATAAGATAAAAATGAGAGAACTAGTATTTCCACTGAATACTATCTTTAATCAACCACAGCATGAGATTTAGAAACATTTCAGAATTGGACAAGTCCTCTGTTATTATAACATTCGATTTTTCAATTAAAACTTTTCACTAAACAAAAATGATAGTTACACTGGCAGCTGGTGACTTCAAATCAAAGGGGGGCTGCAGGAGACAGGTGAATGGGTGGAGTCAATGGAAAGGGGTGTGGCCAACTAGAAAGGGGAGGAGCTATGCTCAAAACCGCAACAACTGTAACTTTAATTAAATACGCTGCCCTGGGTGCCAAACCATCATTATGAGAGTCCAATAAAGACAAAATGAAGTGTAGAAGAAAAAAATATTTCAATGCATTGGCTGCATGACAGCTTACTTAATAGCTAGATGGAAACAAAAAGGTTGTGAGGCATGAAAAAATAAATTACTTTATAAATACATTACTGGAATGCCAGTCAAAACAGCAAGAGGTTCTCCTGTTCGATTCTCGGCTGGAGGGCCTTCTGTTTGGAGTCTGCATGTCCTCCCCGCAGTCGAGTGGCCTCCGAAAGACATGAGTGAATGGGTGTGCCTTCGCTGAAGGTTGGGCATCAAGCTGGCAACTCGGCACCATGCAAAAAAATCTACTGCCAATCATTAGTGGACCGGAGTTCTGCTGTGGCGACCCCTAACCAGGAAAAGCCGGAAAGACAAACACCAACTGGAATGCCAGTCAAAATCAAGTATAAGAAAAACAAGCAACACTCAATTCAAACCACTTCTCCTTGCACTGCAGTTCTAACTATAATTTATATTTAGCTTTATTAAAGTACCAAGTAACATGCTGAAAGTAGCAATCTCTGTGATACCCCCACTTGTAAAAATGTTTCTTATCCAAAAAAGACCTGCTGCCTGACAACTATCTACTTGTTTCATGGGGAAAACAAAATCAAAGTAAAAAATGAAAAGCAAACAAGAAACAAGCTCAAGATACATTGTTTAAAGGATTACTGTACAGGTAATGGACCACACATGATAGATTGGCATTCTATTTGGTTTACAGGTAAAGCCTGCAAAGATGATTGCAAGTCTCCAACAAATGTAATGAGCTTCTTAAAAGAATTTGTAATCCTGTCCTTTATTACAAATACTGCCATATGCATTTCAATACCCATGGCTTATACATTATCTAGTTATGTAAGTATTCTCTGCATGGCAACAACAGAAAAGCTTTCGATGTTGGCAATTCTTTAACAGTATGCTTATTAAAGCTTACTTGCATCTTGCAATCTCAGACAAGCTTACCTGATGGTCATTAAAGCATTGCTACTTAAACACAGAGCAACAGGCCCTTTCTGAGTAATAATAAGCATAAATCAACAGTATAAAAATATGACAGAAACCAGAACATTCTGCAAAATGAAGGACAGACTAAAAGTAGCACTTGTGTCTACAGTGGATGGGGGGATACTCTGCACATTTACACTGGATAACTGTGCCTTGCCTTGCTTGGACACATCCAGAGTCACTACATGGGGGAGTGGGGTGCAACAAGTATGTCACAATTTGAAATGTCTCTGGCTGACTGTGATCGCCCTGACACATTTGTCATACCTCTCATCCTCAGAACAAGAAATATGGACAGAGCCATACATAGAAGAGGGACAAAGGCCCAAAAATAAAGACAATTTTTAAATATTGCTCTTATAAACATAGAAAGATAATAATTGAATAGGTCTTGCATTAGTATGAATTTTCTGAAAGGTATGAAATCTGAAACTCATATATCTGTCATTATTTTCTAACATCAGTCTTTAATGATTTGCCACTAATTTTCCAAAAAACACAATTTTATGAAAAATGGACCAAAAATGTTATGCAAAAATATAAACTAGCCACACAATACAGCTGGGAACCTGTCAAAGAAGGGACACTTTTTTAATATTAGTACTGCTAACTTGAGCAGCTGACAAAATAAAAGAATCTACATGCATTCTGAAATAAAAGTAATCTATAACTCTGATTATTATAGTTATTTCTTAATTGTAAGGCCTCCACATTTTCTTCCAAAATTGCCATTTTGTGGCGGGATTACTAGGGGAAGAGCAACATTTTGAGCAAAATAGGGGAGAGTTGAGTGGTTTGGCTATGCCTAATTCTATAAAGCAATTTATTTGCATGTACCTCTCAACCTGTTAATGCAGGAAATCTGGACAAGGCCAAATATACTGGGGGAACATATAAACTAAATTGTTGTATAAACTGAGACAATTGATAGAATAACTGGTCTTGCTTTAGCATGCATTTTTCTGAAGGTTATGAAGTCTGAAACTCAGTGTCTGTCATTATTTAGTGACTTCATTCTTAAATTATTTGCCAAAAAAACACACATTTTATGAGGAACAAACCAAAAATAAGAAGCAAAAATCTATTCATTCTGTGAAAATCTGGACAGTTGAGAGGTATAGTTTAGCCAGGGCTATCTTTCAGTTTGCCACCCTTCCCCCTCACAAAATCATGGTCGAATGGAGCTTCCCCCCTGCAGCCATTCCAATGAACCATTACTTGGCTATTTCACCCCATTTACCATAAACACTAATGTGCATACTGCTTTACTTCAACGATGATTTGGACTTCATTTGAAAGTTTTATTTTGCATTTTACAAACACTAAGACATCTGCTAAATAAAGCAATGCAATCTCACAATGAAAACAGACTTAACTTCTCTGCCCTTGAAACTCACATTCATTGAAACAGCATTGAAACCCACATTCAAAGAAAATACATTTTGCCAGTGGCAGATAAAGATTAACTTTGGGCTGTTTTCAAATCATAGGCCCCTTGGACATGAAACATACATGTCGTCTTTGATACACCTTCCTGATTGTATTAAATTATATTCCTTGTACAATATAGTACAGTTGTTAGAGGGTGTTTGAAATTTGTTTTGAACATTCTTCCAGTAAACAATGAAACAAAATGCATGCACCAATAATGACAAAATTTCCCAATTCAGAAATTTTTTCCAGTAAACAATGAAACAAAATGCGTGCACAAATAATGACAAAACTGCTCAATTCAGAACATTTCTATCATAAAAGTCTACTCAAGCTTCTACAGTCCACCAGTATCAGTAAATATGCCCAATCTCTGAAGAAGTAAAAGTCATCTAAATAATTTCACATTAAGGAAATCTGTAACTAATGAAGAGGTTGCTGCTAGCAAACAACTTTATATTTCATTGTTTCATCTACAAACAAAGTGCCTGTTGCCCTTAGGTTCATAGGTTCATAGGTAGGTACTAGGCTATCTGCCCGAGGGCATTTATAAGCCTAGCCAGTGTGTTGGCTTCTGTCGCCCCATTGATTAATTAACTGAGCCTCTGTCAAGCAGAGACAATGAAGTGATCCCAGGGGTTTATTTTCTGTTACCCATCCACTCGTCAAGGCTTCTCTTGAAGAGTGTTAGTGAGGGGCTCTGCCTAATGTAGTTAGGAATTTTGTTCCAAAGCATGGGGAGTCTCTGTGACAGGAATCTATCCCTCCAGCATGTTCTATTTATTGTTGTGGCGAGGTATGGCTCACTAGAGTGCGTGGCTCGCAGTGACTTGAATTTCTTTAGGTGGAGCATGTCCATCAATTCTGAGTTGGACATGGCTTTGTAAGTCAGGCAGACATCACCTCTGAGTAAGCGATATGTCACTGAGTACAGCCGGAGTTTTTTCAGTCGGGCTGCATAGGACATATGTTTGAGGCCAGTAATCCTCTTGGTGAGGTGCTTTTGTGGTCTTTCCAGCTGTTGGAAGTGTCTTGTGAGGTACATCCCAAATGGGGCATTGTACTCTATGATGGGTCTGATGAGTGACGAGTAGAGTGGCAATATAACCTCTTTATTTCTAGATGCAAACCCCTTAATAATTAGATGGGCCACATAGAAGGATTTCTTAACTAATTTGGCAATATGATTGTCAAAGGAGAGATTACTATCTACTTGGTTCCGCAGATCTCTTATTACCTCTTCTGTATTAATAAAATAAAATAAAAAAATAATAAAATATCAAAACTGTTACTGGTACTCAGAGACGCCTTCCGACAAAATAATCCAAGTAATCAAAATCAGGAACCAGAAGGAGTCACCACGAAAAAAGAACCTCCGTTTGAGATAATGTTATAAAATATTTAATAAGATAAAAAACAGTGAATAGCAAAGCTATGCTTCTTCAGATAATCAAATTTCAAATACAGTTGACGCTTATTTATATACAATAAAAACATTTATCATTAAAGCAATCAAACAATTAATCTGGTATCCAGGGTTACAAATCAAGTACTTGCAGGAATTCAAATACCAAAGCTCAGAATGTTTTTGCTTTTAAGAAAAGTTAAACCATCTACAAGCATGTATTGGAAAAAGCAGTTTGTCTGACAGTCGTAATGCACACGATGTGTAGCAAATAATGCATAAACACATACTGTTCTAACCATTCTTAACAACATTATTAAAAAGTAGTCAAACTTCCTTCTCATCTCTTACATAAAATGTTGCAGAACCTGCAAGTCTGGTTTGCATATCAGACAACATCCAGCAGGAGTCTACTCCTAGCGGCAAGACAAACAGCAAACCATGCGCAATGGTATTGCTTGAATGATGCTTAAACCATATAGGAAGCATAAAGTACGATGATAAAACATCTTGCTAAATCAATTGTACATAATAAGGGCAATATTGGAATCATCGTGAAGACAATTATCTAAACTAAAATAAATTAAATGACCAAACTACAAATACATAAGCTACTCAGTCTGTTATAAAGTAAACATGTACATAAACATGAGCTTGAAAGCACCGTTCCTGACATCTAACAATTTTGCTTCAAACACTCTGCCAAACGGATGAAGGCATAAATATAAAAAAATATGTATTAACAATAATTAAAAAGTTCCCATACCTAACGCCATATATATCTAAAAAGGTGGGAAGGGGGAAAAATGAGACAAAAAAATCTCTCTAGGAGACATCGCAACAGATCTTGGTATACTTGCAGAAAAAGAGATGTTCTTATCCACAATAACGTCTCCGTTATGGGGACTAATGGCTGCTCTCTTAGTATATCATGTTCCTTGTCTATTATTACACAACATATAGTTAGAGCCTCTCTTTAAAGAGGCATCCATCCTATAGGCATAAGGCCTAATAGAGTATCCTAAGAGAGGCATATCAACTATTGCAAATCATTGTTCAAAATGAAAAAATGTCAAGAAGCAGAAAAACCAAAAAAACAAAGAAAACAGTGCATATGTAAGTAAACAAACACATATGAAAATACACATAAATAAAGGTAAAGTCTGCTACCACTGAAACAAATTCTCTTGAAAAATAAAAAACCTAACACTATAAGCTGCATCAGTGTAGGTGTAATAACAATAATAGTATTAAGCATTGTGGTGTCTACCTTATAGGGTCATTCACAGACAGTTTCTAAAAATGGGATAGACTCAGTTAACCCATTATAAAGGTCTACTATTCAAGATAGGTTTTATGGACAAGAACTGATTTATCCCGATTTATCCCGATTTATCTATGCGAAAGCGCTTATTCACTGTTTTTTATCTTATTAAATATTTTATAACATTATCTCAAACGGAGGTTCTTTTTTCGTGGTGACTCTTCTGTATTAAGGGAGTTGCCACCTATGTGGTAATTCGTGGGTGTTTTGTTTTTCCCAAACAGGATGACTATGCATTTTTTGGCATTTAGCTTGAGGCCATGACTTTGACACCAAGTGTCTGTCTCAGTAAGGCCTTTTTGAAGGATGTCCATGTCAGCCGGAGAGTCAGTTATGGCTCCCAGTTTGCAGTCATCTGCGAACCTGGTTAGCCATAGTCCTCCTGTGTTTGCCTGTATTTCTGAGAAATATATGCTGAACAGTAGGGGTCCCAGAACTGAGCCTTGCGGGACACCACTTGTGACTGGTTTAGAGTTGGACCTGGAGCCCACTATTCTTACTGTGTGTGTTCTGTCTGTAAGCCAGTTGGCAACCCATCTTATGACGTAGGGATTTATGTTCAGGCTGGTGAGTTTTTCTATAATACCTGAGTGAGGAATGGTGTTGAACACCTTGGTGAGATCAAGGTAGGCTGTGTGAACCACCTTTCCCTTGTCTATGGCCTTGGTGACTGTCTCGAAGAAGTCAACCAGGTTTAGTAGGCATGATATGCTCTTAACAAAGCTGAACTGGGTCAGGTCAAGTGTTTGGAGGTTCCCAATGACTTTGTTAATGAGTTCCATGATGATGCCCTCCATAGCCATGCAGACCAGGCTAGTCAGGCTTATGGGGCAATAGTTACCAGGGTCAGTTGTGGCCCCTCCTTTGTGGAGCGGAATAACCGTTGCTGTGCACCATTCTATGGGCCCATAGCCTGTGGAGAGCTGAGGCTGAATAGCGTGTTTAGGTGGGGGGTTAGTTCGTTCTGTAGTTCATGCAAGACGCAGCCTGGGACACCATCTGACCCCATTGATGCTGTGTTTTTGGCTTTTGAAAGGGCTGTTTTCACCTGTGCTACTGTGATTTCTGGGACACTACACTTTTCCAGTATTGTTGTGGGCCCTTTTGAAGGCGAGAGGGAGGTGAAGTTTGCACTGAATCTATCTGCCAGGATGTTGGCAATATCAGTAGGTTCAGTATATTTTGTGCTATTTTGCTCTAGCTCAGAGCATATCTGTGAGTTGCCACTTAGATTCTTGACATAGCTAAAGAAGACTTTGTGGTTATCTTTCGAATCCTTGGCTATTTTTCTTTTGAAGTTAGCCTTGGATGATTTTATGAGGGACCTTATTTTCTTACTGATATTGATCAGGGATGTCTTTCCTTCTTGGGATTTGCTTTTTTTCTGAACTAGTTTCCTCCTTTTGTTGTATAACCTGTTTATGGCAGAGGTCCACCAGACTGGTTTCCTTCTCTTAGGGGAGTGAGTCTTGGTTTTGCTAGGGATGGCACGATCCATGCATCCTTGTAGGCATTCAAAGAGTGCAATTGTAAAGGATTCTGCATCTTGGGCAGTGTTATCCTTTAGCGTGGTGGCTGTGACACTTACCACTTCTGCCTTAAGTAAGGTGAAGTTTGCTTTAGAAAAGTTTTTCACTGTGGTTTCCTTGGTTGAAGGTGGTGGTGGGGTGTGGACATCCCGGGTGATTAGTTTATGGTCTGAGCTAACCAGTGACGGGTTGACCTCCAGTACGGAACACCTGTCGCCCATGTTGGTGATGACTAGGTCCAATATGTTGTGGCCTCAGGTAGGGGAGTTTACCAGCTGATCCAGGGCATTTGAGTTGATAAATTCCAGGAAGCGCTGAGCCTGGGAGTTTGTACTCAAGTAGTTTTCCCAGTTAATGGTAGGGTAATTGAAATCACCCAATATCAGGGTGTTTGGTAGGACCTTCATGTTTTCCATTGTCTCCAGAAAGGTGGAGTGGTGGTCCTGGGTCATGGAGGGTGATCTGTAGCAGGCCACAATTTGCATTGCATATTTGCCCGATGTAAGCTGCACATGGATGATCTCAGAGGTATCATGCTGCGCCACTAACCTAGAGGTGTGGGTATCCTTGATGAATATGTATACAGCCCCTCCTTTTGTGTTTTGGTCTGTGTTCTGTGGCCGAAATGTATGGTATGAGTTATAGCTCAGTAGTGCTGAGGAATAAATTGCCTAAGTTGCATTAAAAAAACAATAAGCTAGTAATATTGCAATGGGGAATGGATGGCAAACTGATAGCAGGTTTATAGTTAGTAGGTATCTTCACCAAAAAGGACTGCAGCATCCACCCCCTTCACAATACAGTACAATATCAGCAATGCAGCTACCTACTGTGGGAGACTTCTGCATCAAAAGCAAGTACACTAACTATTGTACTATTAACAACACAAGCAGACTCGGCATAAACAGCACTAAACTTTGTTCCCCTGCAGCTCTCAGCTTCTTGTAAAATCTGCTTGACACTCATCTACATCTCTGAACTTTGCAACACAAAAAATCTGGAAAAATCCAAAATTGGGGGGGGCAAAAGACAAAAAAACAGGGACACGTTTTAAACATTGCTTGTATAATGTTGGAAAGTTGTTAGAATAAAATGCTGCATTACCACCATACATTTCACTGCCAGGAATTGAACCCAGGACCCTGTGCAAAACAGTCAGAGCAACATACCACTATGCCAAATCATCTGTTTTATGAAAGAAAGGAAGACTGAAACTTAAATGGCTACCATTTAGTGAATTCAGTTCTCACCATAGCTGTCAACATCTTAGCACAAAACACCTGAACAAAGCCAATAATGGGGGAATACAGCCCCCAAACATATTCAGTGAATTCAGTTATCACCATAGCTCTCAACCTTGGCACAAAAAACCTGGACAAAGCCAATAATGGGGGAATACAGTCCAAAAAATAAGGACAAATATCCATTGAGGACACCAGATCAAACCCACACAAACACAGGGAGGACATGCAGACTCCACACAGAAGGCACCTGAGCCAAGAACCAAACCAGACAACTTATAGCTGTCAGGCACCAATGCTACCACTGCACTACTGGCTGTGTTAAGTAACAAAAATGCAGAAACCACAAATTTTATGAGGAACAGAACAGAAAAAATATGAGGCAAAAATCTGCAAATGTTTTACAAATGGTGGTGGGTAGGGAATTCAGGCTCTTGCTTGTTGAGCCCAAGGTACGGGGTTCAAGTCTTATTCTCTACCCACCACCATGTAGCAAATGGGGCATTTTACACACACACACTTCCGTAGCCTGCCTGATTCACTCACTCTCACACTTCCGTAGCCTGCCTGATTCACTCACTCTCACACTCTTCCATATCCTGCCTGATTAAGTCCTCCACAGCCCGATCACCTCCATAACTCTGCAAGCTTAGCCCGTACATCCATAGCAGCCTATAGGTCTGCAGCCTGCCTGATCACCTCCATAACTCTGCAAGCTAAGTCCACAGCCCACGCAATCTGTTTCTGGGATTCCCTGCGAGACATGAGTAGGCTGGAGCCTCCAGCCTGTGGGCTTCTGGTCTGTGCAATCATCACTGCACAGACCTCTGGGCTGGTAGGGAGGAGTTCCCTTCCTTCCCTATCCGGACTGCCTAACTGAGCAGTCTGGTGTTCAGGAAGTAAGCAGTTCTGGACTGCCTAACACAGCAGTCAGGAACTCAGCACGCATGCGTGAGTTATGAGACATTAATTTTTTTTATTTTTTTATTTTTATTTTCTACAGTGGGGGAAGCAGTTATTTTTCTTTTTGCAGTCCTGCAGTCCTATAGCACAAACTGCCCCTGGATAGCTGGGTAGAAATGCTGCTTTATACTCCTCTTATAAAATTACTTCTGTACAATTTTTTGAGTGAGAGGACAAAATTATGAGGTATAACTAAAGACATGTAGCCTGCTTACGGATCCCCACACTTTAGTGTTTGCAGTCAATGATATATCTGATTACCTCTACCAGGATAACAAAAAAAAAAAAATAATCACTGCCATCCTCTGCAGCCACCCACAATTCTCTGCTATATTATTTGCTATTCCTGGATTTTTTGTTCATTCAGGTACTTCCCTGTGAGTCACAGGGAAGGCAAAAACAGAAACCTATATGTCAATATGTAAAGGATCACCTGGATTGGGTTGTTTATTATTTAGTTGGGTTGACTCATTGTTTATTTATAATTAAATAAATGTTTCCTTACTAATCAATCAAACAATCAGTAAACAAATGAATAAAAATAAAGTGGCCAAGGTGGCATCAATCACCAGCCAGTGGTATGCATGTGCAGATTGTAGGCACTACTAATATACACAGGAAATACTAATGCTTAACAATTGTTACATTCAGTGCAAAAGCTGACCAATATGAATTAGCAGTGCTGAACGTAGCAAAAAAAAAAAAAAATATATATATATATATATATATATATAAATATATATATATATATATATATATATATATATATATATATATATATATATATATATATATATTGGTGCAGCTGTTAGTGTTGTTGCCTCACAGCAATAGGTTCTCCCATTCAATTCTTGGCTGGTGTGCCTTCTGTGTGGAGTCTGCATATCCTCCCCGTGGTCGAGTGACATATAAAGACATGCAGGTAGGTGCATGAATGGGTCTGAATTCTTTGAAGGTTGGGCGTCAGGCTGGCAACTTGGCACTGTAAAAATCTACTGCCAATCATTAGCAGACTGGAGTTCAGTTGCGGCGACCCCTAACCAAGAAAGCGGAAAGACATTAGTATACACAATCACACACATTCACACACACACACACACACACACACACACACACACACACACACACACATATATATATATATATATATATATATATATATATATATATATGCATTTTTTTATTTTTGGCTGGCCATGGGTCCCCACTGCAGCTGTGGGCGCTAGGTGACTTCCTGAATTACCCCTATTATAATCTGCCACAACATACAGGAACATTTTCTCCTATTTCTGTGTACCAGAGAAGTCAACTATTTAACAGCCAATGTACTCCACTGAATCTATTTGGTGAACACTACATCCCCTATTAGGATACCCATGTCCTAAAGTAATTTCCTGTCAATTCACATATCTCCCACACTCACTTTCTCTTTAAGCATCTTGCTTATATACCCAAGTTATTCTACAGTGTCTCATGATGGTATCGTAATATACATATATATATATATCGATAGAGAGAGAGCAGTGCATGTTGTAGTAAGTCTATGCATCCTTATCTATAGTGACCACACTTGTGGAGTTCTGAGCTGACATTTAGTCTCTAAACTGTAATAAAGTGACATCAAGCTGTATTCTCAGTTGTGTGGGAGGATCTACAAAGTATATAATGCCATACACAGTTTCGGTCTTATTGTACTTTTCTTGGCTCTTCCTTATTCCTCAGAAATATTCATTCATACTTTTATTGACACCATGAACATAAATGGCCTTACTATTACTGTCCTTTTACACAACAAACTGTTTTCCTTTGCCTAGTACTTTCCACCAGCTTTCCTAATGCACTCTGCACCCCAGGTATTTTATTCTTTTTTAAACCCCTTACTTAGTTAACCTTACTTCCTTACACTCCTTTCTCAGTTACATCCTTTTCTTCATGGAGTCCATTCCAAGCTGAATAGTTCAGTTATGCCTCCTGTATGCTTCTACTTTATTTATATGACCATTTTAGTTTTATCTACAGAGTTTTCCCCAAGTGGTTCCTTTGCAAAAAAAGGTGGTTCTGGATCAGGAATTGCAATCTATTTGACTAGTCTTATTTGCATTAATATGGAAAGTACTTTAGCTGAACAAATTAAAAACAATATAGGCCACCTTATAGCCCTGGATACAAACCAATTTGGCTTTGCAAAGCCAAATCATGCCTGCCTAACCTGGTGGAGTTCTTTGAAAAAGGTTACTGAGATCATGAATAATAAGCATGTAGCCCACTTCATTTACCAGGACATACCCATAGCCTTCGATGGTACTCCCGTGATGGGGTTATTACAAACTCTCCGAGCCTGACATTAACCTATACATAGTTCACTGCATAGGTAATTGACTATCTGCTGGGCATTTGTTCTAGACAAAAATGCATCTCTAGCAATGTCCCAAAAGAATCTGTCTTGAGCACCTTACTATTTAATATATACTTCAGCGGCATGAAAACTGATATCTGTGGACTATGGCTAATCAAATCTTCTGATGAATGTAAACTGTGGGTGATTATCTAATCAAATCCTAGTGCTGAAGTGCTCCACAAAAGGTTAGACCAAACAAATTCTTGGTATTAAGGGTCATGGGCTTACTCTCAATGCAAAGAATAGGGGTCCAGATGGAGAGATGAAAAGTCAGCAAGCAAAGGAGTGTAGCAGTGCTGAAACTGAATTCATCCTCAAGTCTTGGTGAGTACCTTTGTGAGGTGGACCCTGTTTTTCACAAAATCTCACCAAGGTGACACTGATATACAGACTGTATTTATATAGCATATATCATGGATAGAAGTAAATCAAAAATAAAAAAGATAGCTGGGTGCACAAGACCCAGGATAAAAATGTGCTCAATCCTGGTAGGTGCACTGGTGCCAGGACTGGAAAAAATGACAGTGTAGAGTCCTCAAAATATGGAAACAATCCTACAATGGGGCCAGGCCACGCTCAGGGGGAGGATGGCCCCCCTGTTGTAGAAGGAAGTAGTAGTCCACAAAAACAAAAATTGATTGGCCAAAGAAGAGCCATAAAAACGACAGAGTGGACTATTTAGGATAAGAAAGAAATCATGTATTGTTGCTATTATCTAAAAAGCCCAGCATTTCCAGGCACAAGATATACAAAAAGATTAAGAGAGAAGTCAGAAGAAAGAAAAATATTCCTGCAGGAAAAATTGTCACAAGCTTCAAATAAAAATGTGCTTTTATTAATACAACAAATTTTTGAAAAGCAGTATATAGATCAAGAAACTTTGATCTCTTTGGAAAAAGAAGCCTCTGAGGAAGTGAGAAAATATAAACAACAAAACCTAGAGGTATTTGAAAAATATAAAAAGAAATATGGACCTGGGAAAGAATGAGAGATTTGATAGGGTGCAATATTTATGCAAAGGAGAAAGCCAAGTTAACTAACACACAGACGGCAGTTTCAAAGATATTTGAAGAAAAATACAGGCAAATGCATTGAGATATGGAAAATTTCACAATAAAAAGACAAAAAGTGCAAAGATTTAATGTAGAAAAGATGATTAGTAATGTAGAAATTAAAGAAATAGAAGTTGAAGTTATAGAGTGCCTGCGAAGTGAAGGATTTAATGTAGAAGGTCTAAAACAGACTACATCACAGCATGATGGAGTGAGTCCTCAGAATAAGGAAAAGCAAGATCAGGAGACATGTGAAGAAGAAATATGGACATGGGAAAGGAAAACAGATTTAATATGGTGCAATATTTATGCAAAGGAGAAAGCAAAACTAACTAATACAAAAAGAGCAGCACCAAAGATATTTGAAGAAAAATATAGGCAAAGGAATCCAGATATGGAAAACTTTACAAATCAAAAAATAAGAAGGCTAAGAGGAAAAGTAGAGAAACAGATTAGTAATGGAGAAGTCAAAGAAATAGAAACTGAGGTAATGGAACAGCTGCAAAGAGAAGGATTCAGTGTAGAAAATCAAATGTAGAAAGCACCACAACAGGATAGAGCAATGGATATCCAAATTAATTCATAACATCCAAGTGATGCCTCCAGGCGCATCTGCAGTTAACTCCTACTGACACCTCTAGGCATCAAATATTGCTTGTTCATATTTGCATAAATAATTCCAAAACCATGCTATGTACAAAGTTTTAAAATATTTCATCTTAAAGCTTACACAATGGAAAACTCAACTGCATTAATATTTGACCTCTGCCTAGTGCAGGTAAATAGATATTAACTGTTGTTTTTATGATATTAATTTATATAGATATAATTTTCACATTTTTCTAAACATCTCAACAACCAACTATCACAGACAGAACTCCTTAGCCTCATATGGAAGTTCTTATCTAGATGAATATAATGCTGCTGACAGTATGTGTGTAACGTGAGTGGTTGCTGAGATATTGTAAGTTGTTTATAAAATATTGCAAATGTAATAGTTGCTGTGTTTACTATCACTTATAAAATTCAGTTTAAGACCTAGAACCTAAACAATACTACCACTACAAAAATAGTTTGTGCTGAAGAGTTTGTTATTTATACTTTTTTCATAACTTCTGTTGTTCTACAGATATGAATATTTGTTTGAAATTTGAGGAACATAATTTGATTCTATCAAAAGGTTTAGGCTCCGCCTATTGGAAGTTACAGTGCACACTTCCAGAGCTTCCATTGGAGTGAATAAGTTAAGGGGAAACAAGTGGAACAGGAAGCAACAGGTCAAGTGCCTTATCAAGATATTTTGGAGCCTTCCACAGGAAACCAGTATAAAAGTTCACTTGAAGATAGACAGGAAGGAAAGGAACAGGAAACTGTGGAAACTCTGATGCAGTCAATGTTGAGAAGTGATAGGCCAGTGAGTTTCCATATGACAAAACAACGGATGACAGAGGATGAAATTGAAGATGCTGTGCCACAAGAAGATGCTATAGAACTTTCTATAGAATCCCCACAGGAAATTGAAAACAAGGGATGTGCCCTCAGCATGGAAGAAAAGGAGTTAAAAGAAGAGTTGTTTGATTTAATAGATAAAGACAGATATATCAAGATCAATCAGAGAAATAGACTGCAGAAGGTTAATAAAACCCTAAAAGTCAGAAACTTGATAAAACAAATGAACACAGTAATTAGGACTGTCCATAGAGATCTATGTGATATAACAGAAGTAAACAGAATATATTATTGTGCTGCTAAATTAATAACTGATAAAATTCTATCACAGGAACATAGGATAATGAGGGAAAAGGGGGGGGGTGAAAGTGAATACCATCATGGAAATATCGAAAAGAGCAAACTATAAAGCAGCTAAGACAAAAAGTGTCATTGTTAGAAGATTATAGAAGAGGGAACAGATCAACAAAAATATTAAGAAAGATAGATGTGATAAAAGCAATGCGCAGTATTAGAACAGACCAGGAGCTAGATACGAAGATAAATATAAGGGAAAAAGCACAAAATAAGCAATTTCCTGATGACCCAAAAAAGTTTTATAGAGAATTGGGAAATAATGTAAAAGAAATTGATAGACCGCCAAAAAAAGGGGAAGTAGATACATTTTGGAGAAGTATCTATGAAGATCCTGTGGAACATAACACAGATGTTAAATGGATAGAAGAAGTAAAAGAAAGAAGAAGAAGATTAAAGGTACAGAATATGAAATGGGATGAAATAACAGCCAGAGAGATTGAAAAAGTTGAGAAAAGCCTGGAAAACCCCAGGCCCAGATGCAGTACCTAACTTTTGGCTTAAAGTATGAACTTCTTTACATGAGAATCTAGCCATGAGTAAGAACTATTTATATGCCCACTCCAAACAGACACCACACTGGTTAACAACAGGAAAACAATGCTCTTACTTAAGAGTGAACCTGCAAGAACCCTAAAAATTATAGACCAATAACTTGTCTTCCGACGACGTATAAACTATACACAGGGATTGATGCTGACAGAGTTTATAGTCATTTAGAAGAAAACTCAGTAATGTCAGTAGAACAAAAGGGGAATAAAGAAAGTCATATGGAACAAGGGATCATTTGTTTTTAAATAAAGTTATAGTGGAGAACTGTAAGAAAGCGAAGAATCTAAGTATGGCATGGATTGACTATAAAAAAGCATTTGATAGTATCCCACATTAATGGATAAAAGAGTGCTTAAAAATGTATAAGGTACATCCTACACTGATTGACTACATTACAGTAACCATGAAACAGTGGCAGACCACTTTGCAATTAAGCCATGATAAAGAACAGATTATTATCCCAGGGATGAAAATCCAAAGAGGGATATTCCAGGATGACTCCCTGTTCACGGTTGCTATTTTGCCTTGCCATTAATCCATTAAGCTTTTTACTTAACAGCTTAGGTCATGGCTATAATTTGGCCTCTAGAAAACAACAAAGTATAATGACTTCTCATCTTCTCTTTGTCGATGATTTAAAATTGTATAGCTCATCAGATGAGGAATTGAAAGCACAGCTACAGGTTGTCAAAACTTTTTCAGATGATATTGTAATGTTATTTGGTCTTGATAAATGTGCAAAAGCAACCTTTTAAAAAAGGAAAATTGCAGCACCAGGAAAACATCAGTTTGGGGCAAGAATGTGATCTAAAAGAACTTGAGCAAGCAGGGGTGTATAAATACTTGGGAATTGATGAAGGATTAGCAATAAGACATGAACAAATGCGAATAAAGCTTAGTGAGGAGTACTTTAGAAGACTTAAATTAATCCTGAAAACAGCACTGACACCTAGGAACAAGATCCAAGCTATAAATCAATTTGCTCTTCCTGTCCTAACGTATAGTTTTGGAGTGATTGACTGGCCCCCAAAAGTGTTGGACAGACTGGATATTAAAACAAGAAGGATGCTTCATGCTCACCAAATGATTTATAAAACCAGTGTATACCAAGATTATATATTCCCTATTCTGAAGGAGGGATAGGCCTCCTTGAAATTGACTACATGTATAGATCTGCAATCGTGGGACTCCACACATATCTACTGACCTCACAAGATCCAAATGTGGTGAAAGTTTTGAAACATGAGGAGAATAAATCTAAGATGACATCTATGCTTAATTTAGCAGAAGCATATCGATGTCAAGCAGGAATGGAAATCAAACCAGAAGTGGATAAAAAACAGGCAGCAACTGAATGTGCTAAAAAACAAAAGAAAGAATATAAGGTGAAGGATCAGATGTGAAGGCAAAAAATGTGGAAAAAACATAAATATAGTTGCAAGTATCAAAAACTTCTGGAAGTGCCTCATGTTGATCAAGAACGAATGCAGGAATGGTTAAGGAGAGGTGAGTTTACATCAAGAAATGAAAGATTAATATTGGCAGCCCAAGATAGTGGGCTACATACACGTTGGTTTACTAAGTCTATTGAACATGTGGGAGAAACAGACATATGTAGGTTTTGTGGAACCAAATTGGAAACAGTCACACACCTTATTGCTGGTTGCGACTCTCTTATGCAGAGGGACTGTATACTGAAAGGCATAATAATGTGGCATGATTGTTACACTGGAGATTGTGCAAACATTATGGTATCGAAGTGGCTGAAAAGCACTGGAAACATGAGCCACAGAGAATCATAGAAAAATTATGAAGTTTACATCACATGGGATCACCCAATACCAACAGTCCAAAAGATAGATGCTAGAAAACTGGATATAGTGGTCCAAGAAAAGAAGACAAAAGTAGCATTGATCATTGAAATCGCCACACCTAGTGTCTACAGTGTCTTGCGTACAGAGAGACACAAAGTCATAAAATACCTCGATCTGCAGGCAGAAATGAGAGCCATGGGAAGAAAGGTACCCAGACAGTTCCAATAGTAGTAGGAGCAACTGGTCTTATAAAAAAGAATTTACAATCGTATTTAGATATGCTACCAATTCATGTAACACCGTACGAATTTCAGAAGGAGTCATTACTGGACACATTGCGGGGGCTGCAAAGAGCACTTTTGGCTAACATCAAAGAGTGAAACAATACTAATTTCATGAACTTTAATCGTACTTTGACTTAGGAATGGGGTCCATTCCTGTCATGGTATTAGAAACCCAAAAGATTTGGAGAAATTAAAAACAAAGAAATGTGGAATAGTTTCCTTGGTAAGTCTGATATTAGTACTGCTTATCATGTTGATAATGTTCTACTTAAATTTAACACAGTCATCAGGAACTGGGGTATCTGCATTAACAGACTCCATTTGACCACAATGTTTCTGTGGTGGTTATCAGACTCTCTGCATTGAAAACTTATATTTTATGGTGTCTCTTCAAAGGCCATAGGTGTTATAGTCCAACTTTATTCCTCTTGTTGGAGGCCCATTATTGAATACAGTACTCCATTTGGCATATACTTTGTTAAGCACCTAAACCAATTAGGTAGATGACAATATTTTGTTGGTTTCTTCATGAAAATGTTGGTATTTGAAATGAAGTGTTCTTAAACAGAAAAAAAGACTGAAAACACAGGAGAAGAGTGAATATCTAGCAGTGCATTTTCTTCTAAAAACGTCTTTTTTGCAGGGGTGCTAGCCTCCACAGCCCCAAATGTATGCATACTAACTCCAAAATTTCCAAACCTTGGAATAAAGGGAATACTGAGAGAAATGGAAATCTTGGAGTTAGTATACATAAGTCCAGATATTTGGCCATTAAGTCTCAGCATTACAGGACTCGCTATAATGCATTCTGACATTTCAAATGGTTACCCATTTTTGTCAAAAAAGATTGCAGATCTAAGTACCCTCACCTACACTGTCTCTCTATTCAGTGTCATACAGAGACCTGAGGAGTGATCTCTAATTAGCTTTCTGTGCTATGAATGACCCAGCAGTCACAGAACCCTTTTACTTAAATAAACCAGTGGTAAAACAAATGTCCGGTCTAGGGATCTAGATGTACATTATCACATCAACAAGACCAAAAGGTGCAACAGGCACTTAAATCAACATAGTTCTTTCTCATTTCTGGAATAGACTGCCTTGACATATCAAGCAGAACACGTCTATAACAGCCTTTAAAGCTAGTCTTGATGACTAGATATGTGATCACAAATTTTTATCTGGGGTACGTGGAGAAAATATGTTTAATGGAGTGGCATTGTTATTATCTAATCAGTAATGAACATATTGATTGGCTCTTTGACCTTAAACATAGCTAGAGTTTATTGACTTAAGAGCCGATAAACCAATGGAAGCTACTCCAGCCTGTCGTTATACTTAAAACATCTGCGTATTTCTGCTTGCATACATGAAATGGCCTTTGTAGTCATCCTTCACCTGTCTGCCTTCTCTGCACTCATCCTGTCCATCTATGTCCACTTTGTACTTCATGTCCACATTTAGGCTGTTACCTATCCACTTATCTGAAAAGAACTAAGTCATTGCTGTGATTCTGTCTCATTTTTCACTCTTAAATTTACTATTTGTTATAAAAACACTTTACCCGCCATGCTCTCCAAGCCATGTAAGTGGGGATATTTAGCATAACAGCATGCAGCATAATTATTTCCCTTTTAGTACCTGTAGGGCTTCCATACACATTACCCATCAATATTAGAAACTTATATCTCTAAAACTGACAACAAAACTAATGAGCTTGAAGTCTGGATGAAATTTAACAGCATAGACATTTGTCTATGAACTGCACACAGTCCTGATTCCATTCTGGCAGTGATTCATTGTCAGCAATTTCACATTTTAGCAACAACGGGTGAAACAGCTAACTTATTCTTCTAAAATATCTTCAGTGCAGTCATACCACTGAATCTCTTAATGACACGGTCTTTCTTGAATCTATATTTCATAACCTTCAGCCAATCTAAAATTTTACTACTGTGTGGTTCCTTCTCCATCCTCTGTATAAATATCATTATTCCATCTTCAGGGATTTTGTGTTTATCTTGCAACAGAAGTTTCACTCTCAGCAAATATCAGCCTTTCTGTGCATGTTTTTTTCTTTTCTAGGTACTCTTTCCTTGAGAAGCACTCATAACCAGACGTAATCATTCTAATTAATCTGTTAGTTTAGTCAAAGTTTTACTACCACCTGTCTATTAACATAACCTCTCATGCTAATAATAAAACAAAGACTTGTGTACTCATCTTAATTAACCAATAAACACATTTGTATTGCATTATAGTACACATTAATTTAATAATTATCTTCATTATAAGGCAGCTGGCCTCCATTCTCTGAGAGTTGGGTAATAACTGCAAGGGTGCTTAGATTACTGAAGACATAAAGATCTAATAAAAACCTACAAACCAAGAATGGCGATCACTATAAAATTATGCTTCACTTGTAGTTCTACCAGGTGTATCTGACATGAGGAAATGACTGCAAGATACTGTAAACTTAAAATATATCAGATTCTTGATAAGCAGGCCTCATGACTTAACAACACATATAAGGTTCTGGATAATATTAGCACAGTCTTAGGGATATACTTTTTGCATGGTCTCTATGTCAGTAAACTGACAACTATAGATTTTTGTGCATCATGATTATTATGTAATGCCCTTGGCACCTTTTTCAAATTCCCTTTGCTCACTGCACCTATCACAATTTTCTAATTATCATATATGTCCTCTCTTTCTGTTACATCATATGATTATCTAACTGTGCTTCAGGTTTACGCAGGTGTAAATTCTGTTCATCAAATTTGCTACTAAAGATCAACTGGTGCTGCTAGATAGTAGTAATGTTTTCCTAAAGCCTGCAGGTTTCATAACTTTTTGGATATAATCTCACTTTGTAAAACTACTTCATACTTGCATCTTCTCTGACATGGGTATATCTGCCACTGTACCACCACTTCCCAAACTGTTAAGTCTTTTATTGCAGTAACTACAGGTACATTCAATTCCTTCCAGCTCTTCATAAGTTCACAAATTCTTCAATTCACCACTGTGTAAAATTCATTTAAACAAGCAGTATATATATGGCTTCAAAGAAGATTGTAGCACATGAAGAGCTATGTTGTTTGCCAAACTATTGTCTTGTTCTTATATCTTACAAAAGTGTCTGAATCGCTCCATCACACCTTTTGTAAAAAAAATAAATAAATAATCAGCTTTAATATTATTAATTCTCTACATGCTTTAGTTCACTTTTTTCTCTTTTCAGCTGCATTTAATTGACAAAAGTCAAGCCTACAGTTCAATTCATTGCACCCATTCTTACCAGAGTGCCATAGAATCCTGCCAATGCCCCAACTCACACACACACACCCGCACACACACACACACACACACACACACACACACACACACACACACACACACACACACACACCTCCTCTTTTCAATATGTATTATCTCCTCCACCTTTGAATCCTACAAGATGAAGAACATTTTTATGCCAATGACATAGTCCTGCTCAGCTCCAATAGTGATCCGTTGGCTTTTAATAAACTAGTAAAGGATGATTTGACCTCACTGAAATGATAATTACATTCAAAACAGCTTCGCCTAAACTACAACAGTTCTTGTAATGACTAATGGGTTGCTATTTGATTCAGACTTAGGAGTGAATAAAAGTTCATATTTCTAGATTGCACCTTCCCTCTTCTACATGTGATGAAACAATAATTTCTTTTCAACAAAGCAGTACATTTTGCAACCATACCCTCCTTTTTCAACCTGTCTACTTTGGTTCCATAATCATCCACTGAAAGTTGTCTGTTTGGAGACCATGTTGATGACAAATAGTGAACAATATGCTTTTCTATTTTCCCCATGGGGCAAGTTTCACATACCATTTCTGTAACAGGCTTTAGTCCTGCATCTCTAGATTTAATACAATCCAATAAGCATCACAGCCAGGACAGCTCCTCACTATACAACTTGTTTAGATAAATATGGATTACATTTCAATTGTGAATTAATATTAATTACAGATGTACAGATACATATTTCTGAACTCTGGGTTGTCCTGCAGTTGGATGGTGACCATCTATGTTTTTCTTGTAGGCAAAACTGCATAAGTAAGTCAAATCATCTTTCTTGAAAGATCTTATATTACCGATATTAATACTTCCCTCCAAAACAGGATTTGTCAAAGGCATGTCAAATGCTGACTATATATAATCCCTGGCCACATATGCAGGACCTAAGAATCAGTCTGAGTAAATCATACCACTGTTGCTAGTTCTTGAAAATCCCTTTGTCACCTTAATTTGGAAGTAACTTTACCAGATCCAGCAACACATGAAATTTCCACCTTCCTTTGTCCATGTGAAACAAGCTTTGTTACAGCAGTGGTGTGCTAGAGTCTTAAATAATGGCTCAGCCTCAACTCTTTTAGACTAGGTCAGTTGAGTTCATTAATCAAATTCTGTGTTACAGGAAGGCGTTCCATATCTGGTCATTACATGAGGTTTAGACCAAATCTTTTGTGAATGATTGTGAGGTACTGACAGAAAACCCTCAGAGGGACATTTGAATCTTACTGACATGGTTGTATAACTTCGATGAAGCATCTGGACTGAGCTCTAGTCATAAAAAGGCTATTGTTTTCCTGCTAACTACACTGAGCAAAACATGAAAAATGCATGCATCACTGTTTCATAGGCTAGGCTTCAAAGCTGGCTAAATATTAACAGATTATTGTCATACCAATATCCTGGCCATGATTATTCTGAATTTGTGTATTTTTATGTGGGTGAATGCATGGGGGAGACTGTGTCTTTCATTGCTGGGCAGAATAGCAGCAATTTAAGATATTTTGGGCATGTATGCTACTTTATGTCTTTAGGAACATAAGATATTTTGGGCAGGTATGCTACTTTATGTCTTTAGGAACATAAGATATTTTGGGCAGGTATGCTACTTTATGTCTTTAGGCACATAAGATATTTTGGGCAGGTATGCTACTTTATGTCTTTAGGCACATAAGATATTTTGGACATGTATGCTACTTTATGTCTTTAGGAACATAAGATATTTTGGGCAGGTATGCTACTTTATGTCTTTAGGAACATAAGATATTTTGGGCAGGTATGCTACTTTATGTCTTTAGGCACATAAGATATTTTGGACATGTATGCTACTTTATGTCTTTAGGCACATAAGATATTTTGGGCATGTATGCTACTTTATGTCTTTAGGCACACAAGATATTTTGGACATGTATGCTACTTTATGTCTTTAGGCACATCCCCGTTTTACTGGGCAGTGAGTATGTGGCAAGGATAACATTGCTTATTTCTCAGTTTGTATGGAATAATAGTGTGGATGCTATCACACTCCAGAATGATACAGTCATCAGAGACCTCATTACCTTTACAGACAACTCCCTACCGTTCGACCACTGCATGCCAACAGTAGTCAGGGAATACTTCTCTCTAGTCTGTTCCTCTTAAATAACTAAAGGTATCTTAACTGGGATAAATAAATTATGATTCATCTATACTGTGCCTTTATCAATCTGGTTAAATAAATCATTCGTACTTAGTATGTGTCTATTCAAAACATCACACACAGTAAGAAAGACCTCAGAGGTTCCTAATAACAACAACAATAGCAACAACAAAAAACTTAACTAAAGACCATCAATGGGTAAGACAGGCTTGAAATGAAGCACTATATCCCTGTACTTTGTCTCATACAGACTCCTGCATAATGATTTATATCAATACTTCTGCACTTTTAAGGACTCAGCCCTTCCTAGATCTTCTACACCTCTACAAAACCTGAACATTCAGACTAAGGACCTGCGTCTCTTAGACTTGACTCTCATAGGTTCATAGGTAAGTACTAGGCTAGTTGCCCTTGTGGAACATTTAAAGCCTAACCAATTTTCCTTTTTGTTCTCAAAATAACCTGTCCCATTGGTTACATATTGGCCTTACCCATCCCATGGCTGATAATTTTATATTACCCCTAAAGAGAATAAATGGTATCATATGATAAATAATTTGAGGGAATCCATGCATGGGACAAAGCATTTTGGAGCTGCATCTGTCCATTAGTAGCACAGGGGCAGTCCTGGGGTAAATTTTCTGTCTCCCATCAATAGAACTAAGTTGTACTTGAAAATGGACACGGATGATGCGGAGTCTATTATAATCCTCTGAAAAAATATACCTGTCCCTCCAAACCATCTGTTGATGTTGCAAAAGAGATTTAGATCCTTGCACCAAGAATTCCTGATGTCATTTGACTAGCTAATATGCAGTAAATCTATCAGTAATGGGTCAGAGGATATCTTGTATGCCAGACATGTCTTAGCAGTTTCTAAGATACTGAGTATAGTCAGAGGGTCTGCTCCATGTAGGACATGGTATTTAGGCCTTGTATCCTTTTAGTAAAGTATCTCTCTGTCGGCTTTCCAGTTGTTGCATGTGTTTGAACAGGTACATGCCAAAAGGGGCATTATATTCAATGACTGGCCTAATGAGGGCTGAGTGAAGGAAAACAATGACATCCCTAGATCTAGACACAATACCTTTATGTATAAGCTGTGCAGTCTAGAAGGACTTTCTTACAACAACAGGCACATGTTGGTCAAAAGTTAGGTCACTGCCTACATAAGTTTCCAAAGCCTGAGCAACTGGGTCAGCTGTTAGGGAGCATATTGTCAATGACTAGTCTCCATCAACAAATAAATAAGACATGCTGGAGGGACATATTTCTTACTCTGTGCTTTTTCCATCTTTCGAATACTCTTCTGTTAAAAAAAAAAAAAAAATCTGTGTGATATCCTTAATTGCTTTAAGGCAAACAGTGATGGCACAATGAGTACCTACACTTTTATCCTACGGTTGTCTTGCTTTGCCTATTTAATTTCTCCAAATCTTTTGGGTTTCTAATACCATGATGGGAATGGACCCCATTCCTAAGTCAAAGTACGATTAAAGTTCATGAAATTAGTATTGTTTCAATTTTTGATGTCAGCCAAAAGTACTCTTCACAGCACCCACAATGTGTCCAGTAATGACTCATTTTGTAGTCCATATGGAGTTATATGGATTGGTAACATATATAAATATGATTGTAGACTCTTTTTTTATAAGACCCATTGCTCTTACTAGTATTGGAACTGTCTGGGTATCCTTCATCCACATTGCTCTCATTTCTGCTTGCAAATCCTGATATTTTACGACTTTGTGTCTCTCTGTACGCAAGACACTGTAGTCACTGGGTGTGGCAATTTCAATAATCAATGCTATTTTTGTCTTCTTTTCTTGGACCACTATATCCATTTTATTAGCATCTATCTTTTGAACTGTGGTAATGGATGATCCCGTGTGATGTAGACTTCATCATTTTCTATGATGCTTTGTGGCTCATTTTTCCAGTGATTTATAGCAACTTTAATACCATAATGTTTGCACAATCCCCAGTGCAACTATCTTGCCACATTATTGCTTTTCAGTTTACAGTCCTTCTGCCACTAGAATGTCACAACTGGCAATGAGGTGTGCGAATGTTTCCAATTTGGTTTTACAAAACCTACATTTGTCTGTTTCTCCAACATGTTATGGACTTTGCAAACCAGTGTGTACATAGCCCACTATCTTGGGCCACCAATATTAACCTTTCATCTCTTGATTTGAATTTGCTTCTCCTTAACCATTCCTGAGTTCATTCCTGATCAACATGAGGTTCTTCCAGAAGTTTTCTTTACCTGCAACTATATTTATGTGTTTTCCATATTTCTTGCCTTCTCATCTGGTCCTTCACCTTATATTCTTTCTTTTGTTTTTTTGTCATATTCAGTTACTGCCTGATTTTTATCTACTTCTGGTTTGATTTCCATTTATGCCTGATGCCGATATGCTTTAAGTTAAGTAGAGAAGCCATCTTAGATGTATTCTCTTCATGTTTCAAAACTTTCACTACATTTGTGTTTTGAGAGGTCAGCAGATATGTATGGAGTCCCACAATTGTAACTCTATACATGTAATCAATTTCAAGGAGGCCCATCCCTCCTTCGGAATGAGAAATATATAATCTTGGTATGCACTGATTTTTATAAATCATTTGGTGAGCATGAGGCATCCTTCTTGTTTTAGTATCTAATCTATCAAACACGTTTCGGGGCCAGTCAGTTACTCTGAAACTGTAAGTTAGGACAGGAAGAGCAAATTGGTTCATAGCTTAGATTTTGTTCCTAGATGTCAATGCTGTTTTCAGGATTAATTTAAGTTTTCTGAAGTATTCTTTACTAAGTTTTATTCACATTTGTTCATGTTTTATTGCTGATCCTTCACCAATTCCCAAATATTTATACACTCCTTCTTGCTCAAGTTCTTTTATATCACATTCTTGTCCCAAACTGATGTTTTCCTGGTGCTGCAGTTTTCATGAATTAAAGGTTGCTTTTGCACATTTAGCAAGACCAAATGACATTCTAATATCATCTGAAAAAGTTCTGACAACCTGCAGCTGTGCTTTCAGTTCCTCATCTGATGAGCTTTGCAGTTTTAAATCATCGACAAATAGAAGATGAGCAGTCTTTAGATTTTGGTGTTTTCTAGGAGCCAAATTATAGCCATGGCCTAAGCTGTTAAGTAGACAGCTTAATGAGTTAAGGGCAAGGCAGAATAACAACGTCGACAGAGACTCACCCTGGAATATTCCTCTTTGAATTTTTATCCCTGGGAAAATAATTTGTCCTTTATCATGGTTTAATTGCAAAGTGGTCTGCCACTGTTTCATAGTCACTGTAATGCAGTCAGTCAGTGCAGATTGTATCTTATACATTTTATGCACTTTTTTATCCATGGATGTGGGATACTATCAAATGTTTTTTTGTAGTCAATCCATGCCATACTTAGATTCTTCCCCTTTTTAAAGTCCTCCACTATGACTTTATTTCACAACAAATGATCCTTTGTTCCATATGACTTTGTTGTATTGCCCTTTTGTTCTACTGCCATAATTGAGTTTTGTTTTAAATGACTATAAATTCTGTCTGTATCAATTCCTGTGTATAGTTTATATGTAGTCGGAAGGCAAGTTATTGGTCTATAACATTTGGGGTAGCCTGCAGGTTCACTCTTAAGTAGAAGAACTTTTTTTACCTGTTGTTAGCCAGGTTGGTATCTGTTTGGGGTGCACATATAAATAGTCCTTACTTATGGTTAAATCTTCGTGCAAAGACATTAATATTTTTATCCAAAAGTTAGGTACTGCATCTGGGCCTGGGGTTTTCCAATTAGAGCCTTTTCTTAACTTTGTTTTAGTCTCTCTGGCTGTTATTTCATCCCATTTCATATCCTGTAACTTTAACTTCTTATTCTTTCTTTTACTTCTTCTATCCATTTAGCATCTTTGTTATGTTCCACAGGATCTTCATAGATGCTTCTCCAAAATACATCTATTTTTTCTTTTTGGCAGTCTTTCATTTCCTTTTGCCTTGTTTCCCAATTCTCTATAAAACTTTTTTGGGTCTTCACTAAATTGATTATTTTGTACTTTTCCTTTATATTTATCTGTGTATCTTCTAAGTTTTTCCATCTGTGCTGAAATTTTTAGTTTATTTGTGATAGTGCATGATAGATCCTGGTCTGTTCTCATACTGCACATTGCTTTTATCACGTCTATCTTTCTTAGCATTTTTGTTGATCCATTCCATCTGCTATAGTCATCCAACAGTGACACTTCTTGTCTTAATTGCTTTACAGTTTTCTCTATTCGATACTTCCATGATGGTATTTGATTTCTCCCCTTTCTTTCCCTCACTACCCTGTGTACTTGTGGTAGAACTTTATCAGTTATTAATTTAGCTGCACAGTAACATGTCCTGTTTACTTTTGTTATATTGTATGGATCTCTATGAACAGTCCTAATTACTGTGTTCATTTGTTTTATCAGATTTCTGACTTTTGGGGTTTTATTGACCTTCTGCAGTCTATTTCTTTCGTTGATCTTATTATATCTAGCTATGTCTATTAAATTAAGCAACTCTTCTCTTAGCTAATTTTCTTCCAAACTGAGGGCACATCCCTAGTTTTCCATTTCCTGTGGGCATTCTATAGAATGTTCTATAGCATCTTCTTGTGGCACCTTCTCTTTAATTTCATCTTGTGTCATCCATTGCTCTGTGTAATGAAAACTCATTGGCCTATCACTCCTCAACATTGACTGCATCAGAGTTTCCACAGTTTCCTGTTCCTTCCCTTGTTATCTAGCTTCAAGTGAACATTTATACTGGTTCCATGTAGAAGGCCCCAAAATGTCTTGATATGACACCTGACCAATTGCTTCCTGTTCCACTAGTTTCTCTTTAATTTGGACTGCTGATAAAGTATACAATACTGAGATGATTACGTTGGTATTTATTTGGACACAAAACATTCACTTAACTGATTACAGCCTAGTGACATCTCCAAATGTTTTTGCAGTTGCATCCTAATGACACCTCTAGATGTCAGATATTGCTTGTTCATATTTACACTGATAATTCCAAAACTATGTGACATACTAGGCATTGGAAGATTTCCTAATGCTTATATGATGGCAAATACAACTGTATTGATGTTTGGCATCTATATTACCTGATTGAATATTTAGGTTAGCGAATACCTAAACGTTGATCTGGTAAAATCTAAAAATTAAAACAGTGAACGGCCACAAAAAAAAATGTAAACCAAAATGAAGTGGGGGGGCTTCATTCCCCCACACCAATATGAGGAGCTGTGCCCCCCACCCCCAACTACATATACCAACTCCGAGATCGCTCTACAGTGGGGAAAGGGGCAAAATCTGCATAATGGCCAAGGGAATTATTTCTCTGTATTAAATCGGCCATTCACGTGTTTTTGCTTTCACTATTACCAGATTGACATTTAGGTATTCACTAACCTAAACGTTCTATCAGGTAAGAGGAACCCAATGTTTAATCTGTCTAGTGCAAAGAAAGAGATATTGAATATTATCTGTATGCAATTTATTTGTATTGTAATAATTTTCATATTTCTCTAAATATCTCCACAATCAAGCAACACGGAGATAATTACTTAGCCTCATATGAAAGCTCACAGCTGGATTAAGAAAATGCTTCTGGCTGTGTGAATGTTGCTTGAATGTCTACTGAGGTAATGTAAACTGTTTATAAAATCCAAAGAAAATTGCACTAGGTCTGCAAAGATTACTTGCAACACAAACAATAGACCTGGGAAGACGTACAATAAAGCTCGCAGTCGAATTCTCTTTCTTTAATGTCACAACCAAAGCACAAAAACAAAGCTCTGCATTAATGTCCTG
This sequence comes from Protopterus annectens, assembly GCF_019279795.1. Taxonomy (NCBI): domain Eukaryota; kingdom Metazoa; phylum Chordata; order Ceratodontiformes; family Protopteridae; genus Protopterus; species Protopterus annectens. Next base: position 1,230,065,086 of record NC_056728.1, on the reverse strand, counting down.
AATTACATTTTCGTTTGTAAAACTTCATCAGATGTGAGCTGAAAAACCATAATTAAGTATTTATACCAATCCCAATTAAGGCAGAACCTATTACAAAGCATTTTAATACACATAATTGATGTTTACCTAAAACCTTTAATAATTCCATAAAATATACTTTCTATAATAAAAACCTTTTGACAAAATTCCTCTACTTAAAAAAGCATTCAATGTGTAATTAAAATAATAAATATGTTTATAAAATAATACATAATTCATATTTACTGTGGTTATTGTGTCTTATAAATTTCAGTTTAAGAATTAGAATTGAATGAAGGCAACCATTGTAAAGGTTACTTTGTGTTAGACAGTTTGCCATTTACCCTTTTTTTGTAACACTTACAATTCTAGAGATATGAACACTTGTTTGAACAGTGAAACAATAATTTTATTTCACTAAAAGGCTCAGGCCACACCCATTGGGTGTTGAGAGCAGACACTCAAAAATGCTCCACTGGAAGAAATGATTTAACACATTCTAGTGAGTGACAGTCAGAGGCTACTTCTGGTGATGAAGAAAGAGAGCTGATTTCTGATCAAAATCGTGAAGATGGTCAAACATAGCTTGGCAGTCTGAGAAGGAGATGTACAACATGACATATGCTAGAGGGCAATGCATCAATGGCGAATACCTCTACAGACGTCTGGTGTTTGGCTGTGATCAAGTGAAAGAAATAATGACCGCAGTAAAATTTATTGCAGCTTATTTGTCTCGCACATATGTCCCGATCCTCACTTCAAGCCATATCAATGTTTGATTAATGGATCTCCAGGAGATGTAATGCCCTTGCCATAATTTCTTACCACTCAATCCAAACCCAAAAAAAAAAAACATTGTTTGACTTTGTGCACCTCTAAAGTTTGACTATGTTTTACTATAAAAGCAATGGCAACAGTAATGCATTTTCATTTGTATTTGTAGACATGCACCACAATTCACTGACAAGCCAGAGTCTGGTGGTTACCACAGTTAATTAAGCCTCTGAGGTGTTAATAAACTGCTCCCTGTAGTCAAAAGTGCATGGTTTGATTCCTTCGACCTCCATCTATCTACTGTGTGAGTTAGAGCAAGTCACTTAATGAGAAAGTCTCCCATGTCACCCATGTAAATGGACACTTTGTGCATTGTGTTTACCCAGTCAATAAAGAACAAAATTAATAAATAAGCAAATAAAATGTCATATTATGATCAAGCAATTGTAATGCCTTTGCCTTCACATTCAGTCTTTCATTCTACCACAGTCCCATATCAGGTAATTGTCTGAATGTGTATGATGTTTGTCTGTGATAACATGGACGTTATAATGGCCACCAAAATGTTTTTCCAGCTTTTCATCTCACATAAATGCACTGCCAGCAGTGATTATTTAAAGTAATAAAGAAAAAGTAATGTCCTTTGCCTTCACAGATTGCCTAAGATATGCATTTCTGACTGCCAATACCTTTGATCTTGATCAGGTGAAAGAAGTAACTGTCTTAGAAAAGTATTCCAAGATTTTGCTGTGTGGCATATGCTTTGTCTCTTACTGACAAGATATATGCATAATCATTTAAATGGGGTCAAGGAATTACCCATTTCCTTAACACACATGCCATGCCTTCCTGCCCCAACTCAATGGTAACCACTTTCTGGCTATGTACACATTGAAAGCTTGAAAATAAGCTAGTGAAATAATTAGGATAGCAATTTATTTCACTGTGTTTTTTTCATACAGGCACTGATCCCTTTGACAAATTACATCAATGATTATTTAACTGTGATAAGGTAAAGTCTATTTTCTTTTAAACACTTTGTGATTCCCTATGCTGCCAACAAAAATTACAACTTGTTAACAGTGTACACCTCAAATGCTTGACAATAACTGATAGCTCTGTCACCTTGGGCAGTCATCAAAAATTCATTGAGGCTAGCAGTGACTAATGATTTACCTGGTGTTTTGCTGGTTTTATTTTATGTAAACGTGTAACAGAATACCGTTCCAGAAGATATGAGTGCCTAGTACATATAGCAATCTCTCACAAAATGACTAGACATCAGTAGGTATATAATGAGTCCCCTTGCTCTGAACCACAGAGGTCAATTCTTATGTCACGTAATAATAGACAAAATGCTGGCTTTGCATGATAGAGGGACAGCATAACAATAAACATTATGACATTTCACATTTTTGTTGTATTTTCATTCATTTTTTTAAATTATAGCAATTATTTCATAACTACATTGCATGCAGTAATTAAATAATTATTAAGTGTAGTGACAGCAAAGAAACGTCATGTTTAACATAAATTAGTAGTTTTTCTAAAGACAGTATGAGCTAAGATATCTCAGCAATCAATATTCAAAGTGCTGGTCCTGGTGTCAAGATAACGTGACTACCATGGCTATGGGTAAAGAACTCTGACACAATATAAACGCTGAGGATATGAAGCAAGCTAACAGCCAGCCCCTCTGAGCATGTCATGTCTCCTTTAATAGATAATAACTTAGAGTGCGCATTTCTATAATTAGTAATTGCTACAGTTCTACATTCACTGCATATACATGGTATAATTCTAGCTGCAATATAAACTTTATACACGAGTCTCTTTACTTTTGCTATTTATCCTACAAAGCTCACCTATTTTAACAAATGTACAAAATGAGTTTATTACAGTTATAAGATGAACTATTTGCTATTGTTCACAGTGGAGTGCTTTAAGTTATTATTCCTAGTGGATATCTAAATACTGAAGACACGTGTTAAACTATGTGTTTGGAATTTTTATAACCTGTAATCTGTATTTGACATTTCTGCTGATGATGTTATGAGTCAGTTTGGGTGGGATATATAGAAAGTACTGGAAGTTTAACTTACTGAACTTACTAAACACTTGCACCACACCACACTCATCACATAGTCCCACTAAACCTACACCACCATGATCCACACAGAGAAACACACAAACATTCACAGAGGCTCTCAATAATAATCAGCTCAAGCAACAGAGACCTCCAAAGCAGAAATGCAAGCAACCTCCACCCCCCATCACAATCCAAATGACATATAGCCAGAGAATCTGTGTGCCAATAAACCACAGCCCATAAGGCAAAACAACATACCCAACACACTAGTCATAGGTGACTCTATAGTCAGGCACAATGATGTCTCACTCATCAGGCTAAACAAGGAGAAGGTTACTGTCAGATGCCTGTCGGGTGCCAGGATCTGCCACACAACCCATGCACTCAGGTTGATCCACAACAAGTACAAATATGACTCTGTCATTGTCCATGTTGGTGTGAATGACCTGAAATGTCCCTCCCTGGACTACATGAAAAGAGACATGGAAGAGCTCTCCAATCTTGCAGCCCAGGCATGTATGACCCTAGCCCTGAGTAGCATCCTGCCATCGCCCAGAATGATACTGCAGTACAAGGACAAAATGATTGACTTCAACAATTGGCTAAGCTTCTGGTGTCATTCTAAGGGGATCCAGTATCTGTCTGCTTGGGACAACATGGGCAACAGACCACGATGCTTTGCCAGAGATGGCCTGCATCTGTCACCCTTGGGATTCTGGATACTGGCTAAGGGTCTTGCTGCCCCATAGTGCCTTTTTAGGAAAGGTTCAAATGACAAATTCACCACCATAACAGGAACAGGCAAGCAAAAACTGAGGGTAATGCTACTCAGTGCTAGAAGTCTAAATCTCAAAATGCACTGAATTGAGGCACTCCTTAAAATGGAGAACATCGATATCTGTGCAGTGACTGAGACCTAGTTCAAAGCTCTAGACAGCACCCCTGCATTACCAGGCTATAACTCATACCACACTTTTTGGCCATCTGGACCAGAACACCAAAGGCGGAGGTGTGTCCATATTCATTAAGGATATCCACACTTCCAGGCTAGTTGCACAGCATAATGCATCCAAGGTTATCCAAGTGCAACTAACTCTGGGCAAAACTGCAATCCAAATTGTAGCTTGCTACAGATCCCCCAGCATGCCCCAGGATTCACACTCCTCTTTTCTTGATATACTGGAAATTATTAGGGTTTAAACAAACAGCCTAATAATGGGTGATTTCAACTACCCCACCATTAACTGGGAAAACTACTCATTTACCAACTCTTTCAATCAACGCTTTTTGGAATTCATAAATACCAATACCCTGAATCAACTTATCCACACCCCCACTAGGGGCAACAATATCCTAGACCTAGTCATTACCAACATGAGTGACTGGTGTTCCACACCTGAAGTCAACTCCTCGTTGGTCCAATCTGACCATAAGCTAATCACACTTGATATCTACATCCCGCCCCCACCCCCATTAAGGAAACCATGGTAAAAAATGTCTCAAAAGCCAACTTCATGCTTCTTAAGACAGAAGTGGTGAACTTCATGACACCCATGCAGATGAACAATACAGTTACAACTGCTGAATCCTACACAAATGCACTCTATAAGCACTTGCATGAGTGCATGGATCATGCTATCCCAAACAGAACCAAGATGCTATCCTCCAAAAAAAGGAAGCCAATCTGGTGGTCCCCTGCCATAAACAAACTGTACAACAAAAGGAAGAAACTGTTGCAAAAGAGAGTAAAATCGCATGAGTGGAGAAGCTCCCTGGTCAGCCTCATTAAGAAGCTGATATCCCTTATAAGATCCTCCAAAGCTAGCTATGAAAACAAAATTGCCACTGATTCTAAGGGCAACCACAAAGCATTCTATAGCTATGTCAAGAATCTCAATGGCAACACCCAGATCTGCTCTGAGTTACAGCACAACAGCACGAAAATTACAGAACCAACTGATATTGCCAACATCCTGGCAGATAGGTTTAGTGCTAAGTTTACCTCTCTCTCACCCCCTAAGGGGCCCATGTCTATAGAGGAAGAATGCAGAGTCCCTGTAATCGCATCTATGCAGGTTAAAGCTGCACTCTCTAAAACTAATAACACAGCATCCATGGGACCTGACAACATCCCAGGCTGCATTTTGCATGAACTTCAGAATTAAATGGTTCCTCACCTAAGCACCATGTTCAATCATAGACTCACGTCAGGCTTTGTGCCCACTGAATGGTGCCCAGCAACAGTTATCCCACTCCACAAAGGGGGAGCCACCACTGATCCTCGGAACTATTGCCCTATTAGCCTGATGAGCCTGGTCTGCAAGGCCATGGAACATATCATCATGGAACTCATAAACAAAGACATTGGTAAACCCCAAACTCTGGACCCCACCCAGTTCGGGTTTGTGAAAGGCAGATCATGCCTTCTGAACCTGATTGACTTCTTTGAGGCAATCACCAAAGCCATAGACGAGGGTAATGTGGTTCACACAGCCTATCTTGACCTCGGCAAGGCTTTCAACACCATCACCATTCAGGAATTATAGCTAAACTCACTAAACTAGGTATAAATCCCGATGTCACAAGATGGGTTGCCAACTGGCTCACTGACAGAACCAACACTGTAAAAGTTGCAGACTCCAAATCTGACTTCAAACCAGGGACAAGTGGAGTACCACAGGGTTCAGTCCTGGGACCTCTCCTGTTTGGTATCTACTTCTCTGAAGTACAGGCTAACATAGAAGGCCTCTGGTTAATGAAGTTCGCAGATGACTGTAAACTAGGAGCCATAGTCGAGTCCCCAAATGATGTGGACATCATACAGAAAGGCCTCATTGAGACAGATGCCTGGTGTCAGAGGCATGGCTTCAAGCTCAATGCCAAAAAGTGCATTGTCATCCCCTTTGGTAAAAACTCAGTACCCATGAACTGCCACATAAATGGCAGTCTACTTAATGCCGAATGTGTCATAAGAGACCTTGGGACCCAGGTGGACAGTAGTCTCTTCTTTGATAATAACATCACCACAGTAGTCAGGAAATTCTTCTATGTGGCACACCTCATCACAAAAGGGTTCTCATCTAGGAAAAAAGAGGTCATTGTTCCCCTCTACTCGGCAATCATTAGACCCATTATAGAGTACAACGCCACTTTTGGAATGTACCTCAAAAGACATCTGCAGCAGCTTGAAAGGCTACATAAGTACCTCACAAACAGGATTACTGGCCTCAAACAGATGCCCTACACTGACCATCTCAAAAAACTCCAGCTTTACTCTGTAGAATATCGCCTACTCTGAGGAGATCTCTGCCTAACATATAAATCTATGTTAAACCCAGAGCTGTTGGACATGCTACACCTAAAGAAATCCCAAGCCCTCTGAGCTACATGCTCTAGGGACCTAAATCTTGTCACCACAATAAACAGGACATGCTGGAGGGATATATTCCTGTCCCAGAGACTTCCTATACTCTGGAACAAGCTACCCATCTATGTCAAGCAAAGTTCCTCATTAGCACTCTTCAAGAAAAATCTTGATGAGTGGATGGGAATAGGAAATACACCCCGGAGATCACTTCTGTGGCTGTGCTCAACAGGGGCACAGAAAATTAACTTTCTTGGGTGGCGTAAGCCAGGAAACCTTGTTGGCTAGGCTTACTTAGGCTCTTGGGCTGATAGCCTAGTACCTAACTAGGAACCTATGATTTCTAAGCTAAATTCTTGTTTCTTTTCTTTACTTGCCTCCATTAAGGCATGCTAATTCTCTTATAATTTTTATTATTATTTTGAATTAAGTTTTCAAAATTTTGAAAAGCATCTTTTAACATCCAAATCACATTTTATAACTGCAGAAGGATAAGATATCCAGTCTAGAATGTCTGTTTTGTTTCCTTCACTGGTTAGTACCAACATTTTATTATTTAGTCTTATTCTTACACTGTGCACAAGTACGCATTCTGAATTTCTTAATTTAAACTTCTGGATTCAGGCTGCTAGGTGTTGAAAGATTTCCCTGTAGCATATTTGGTCAGGGGACGCATGGATGAAGGGAAATTCAGCTTCAGGGACATATGGCTGTTGCAAATTCACTAATATGTTTTCTTGCCTTATCTGGAAATGAACTTGCTGTCCCAACACTATGTCAATTTATTACTTACAATATGCTTAATTATTGCTATCCTTGGAAATATAAGTAGCTCCATATATATCCAGTGCACTTAAATCCCTTGCTAATATGCATGAATTGTATCTGAAACATTTAACAAATTCAGACATAAATACTGAGGTTGATTTGACTTGAAAGCAATAGCTAGGTAAAATCCTACATTCAAGTATTCATGTCATATCCACTATCATATTTAGCAGTTACTTCTGTTATTTCACTATTCTGTAAGAGAACAAATGGAATTCCATCCTTGTTTGTGCATAAAGTCCACTTCATCTATTATTTTTAAATTATGATATCCATCATAACCTGAAATATTAACAGGCAGTAGTCAGTCATTAAACCGAGTTTCACTAATTTTTCCTACATCTATTGTCCATTTTGCTGTGATTATTTATTAACTGCGGTGCTTACACTATAGACAGATAATATAAAAAGGCAAAGGAGTGGAAGAAAAATAGAATTTACTCCACAGCTTTGTTTCATTTGCCTTTAGCTGATATGCATTGCAAAACATGACATAAATGCTTATCTATTGCAAATTAACTGCTGAAAATTGGCCTATTATAAGCAGCTCAAAAAAGCAAAACATTTCACTGTAGTTGTTTTCTCATAAAGTTATTTTGTTACTAAGCATGTCAATCTAAAACAATCACATATGTTTTTCAAACAGGAAAATATTGCCATAACTACACACGTCTTAAGTCATTTCTGAAAACACTGTATAGCTGCATAAATACAGAATTCTTATTTCATGTTTTTATTTGTAAATCTGTCAAAAATATGTATTTTGTTATAGTCAGTAATGCTTACTCTTCAAATGGCAAGGGTGCAGCTAGCTGTATTGCTCTGTGTATAACTTTTCTCTGTACTAGCCTTGAAATGAATAAATAAATGTATGGCAAACTTGCATGTCTGTTGCTGAAAAGTATCTGCTCAATTTAATCTGAAGTAGATGCATTGGTAACACCATTACAGTGAGCATTATGTACGTGACATAGAGAAAACAGCTAAATGAAATCTGTCTCAATCATTACACACATGACAGCTCAAAGCTCATATGCTTAAAATACTTTTTTTATTTGGTTTGTTTGTGGTTTCTATTTCAAAATGTTACATTAGCAGGATGATGAACTGACATCTGCTTCCTGAGTAACAGCACAAAACGGGTACCGATTTTATAAATTATGAACAAAGTCTGGGGCCAGGCTGAATTGATGGTTGCCAGTGGGGAAAAGCTTATGTATTAGCTACTGCATCAACAAGCCTTTAGAGATGTTCAGCAAACTAAAGAGGCAATACAAAGCTTCCACTTATAAACCTAAATCAATGAACAAAGCCTGTGGTCCAATTATCCTCTACTCTCTGCTGGGAAAGTTCTCATTACTGGCATTTTATTATTCAACTTCAATACAAGTGCCTAAAATATGAACCTTCATTTCTGCTTTAATAACAGCAAAAACAATAAAAGTATGTGTTGCATATAAGAATGCATCTTACAGCTTTCAATTTCCAGTGTGCAGTTTTGTTCATCTAGCGGATATCTGCGGAGGTCCATCATGCAAGCAGCTGTGGTAGTAATCCTGAAATTAAAGACAAGAAAAAATATATTCTTAGATGTAGTTACACAGGCAGTTGAAACCAATTAGATTCTTATAGCCTACATAAGTCTCCTTCTGTGCAATCTCTCTTGCTGTATATATATATATATATATATATATATATATATATATATATATATATATAAAAATATATATATTATATATATATATATATATATATATATATATATATACACATATAACTATATCTATATCTATAATATATATATATATATATATATATATATATATATATATATATTATTCTCAATTTTTGCTTTTTCTTAGGACTTTTACATATGTCCTTTAAAGCAAATAAAAATAAAAATGGAACAGAACTTAGCAAAAAGTTTTCACTGCATTTCCATTGTCATAAGGAAGCCATGTAACCACCCATATAATTGACATGACTCTTAAAAATATTTATAGTAACAATAAATGCATTTAATTGGCAAACCATACTTTGCTGAAAATTAGATTCTACAAATCCCTAGACTGAGAAAAAATTAAGTGCAAACCTTTTAGAACAGCAGTGATATTACTCCTTGAAAGTCGTTTTGCATTGGGACAATGCCCTTACATTCTCCAATGTGGAGGACTGCATCCTCATATCTCTGTTGCTTATTTATATTTACAAGAAGACTGTTGTACCTTGTAGAAGAGAGAATACCCTGAGGTACAGCAATTTTGAATTTAAGATATTTATATATATATATATATATATATATATATATATATATATATATATATATCGAACTTCATATGGTCGAGACTATATGATCGAGTTTTCAGAAACTTGAAATTCAGAAGTGAACTAAAAAAAATAGTGAAAGACAATCCCCGGGATTCATGAAGCTTGCGCCAGGCGCAGGCATAGCGTAGGCGGTATAATGCCAAATATGGCCGTCGAGCGATTCAGGTACGATCCAATTCCACGTGCACTACCGGCGTATGCCAGAACTGCGCAGCCCCTGGCTTAGGTATGCTAATCACCCCATGCGCAGTGTCGCACCATGCAAATGAAGGCATACAGTGATTCATAAAGTGGTGCAGGCGTAGAGTAAGCCCACAGAAATGTAAACCAAAAAACACGGTTTACATTTTCCCAAACAGAACATCAGAGCTATGGAAGCGGGCCAGACCCATGTATCACAAAGTTAACATATGCCAATGGCGAAATACACAGCCAATGGCATAAGAAAAGATGCACAACATGTAAAAAACAACATTTAATGTCATGTCCACAGTAACACACAGCACAACTGCAGGGCATGTGTGCGGAAGCTGTAACATAAAGAAATAATATAAAAATGTCATAAAATCGCAACGTAATAAAAATCAGGTTTACAGCATAATACACAATGGTAGGCATGGAACACCACAACCAAGGTGCAAGGGTTGCTAAGGGCCTGCAGTACTGTTCGGCGCAGTACCTATGAATTAGTAGTCAATGCCATGCAAATGAGGCAGATAATACTGAATCACAAATGTCCCGCTGGATGAAGGTTGTACCATACGGCGCAGCGGTATAACACCGAGGAGTGGCTCAGAGGAGATACATGACATCAGGAGAGGGGTGTGCCACCGTAGCAGTAAGCACATTGGAGCAATGCAAATCTGGCCTGTCCGTTGCTAAGCAAAGCTGCAGGACAAGGGTGGGGAGGAAGGTATAGAATCGTTTAGCTGAGAGCACACATGGTGCCCAAAAGCGCATGTGTATGGGGATGAGAATGTGCCCGAAACCCAGTAATCGGACGCACGCGCCGCGAACAATAGCACAAACAGGAAGGTCAGGGGAAGAAAAGAAGGAAATGCTGAAGTAGGGTAATTGGAGTACTAATGAGCAATCAACATCAATCAACTCACGATGGCCAATCGACGGCAGCTGACAAGTCTGCTTGCAGAAACCTGCAAAACAGGATAGGGGAGGCATTGGAATGCAAAGAAAGGAGGGGAGGTATTGGATTGCAAAGATAGGAGACCTGACACAGCAGAGCAAAGCAAACCGACAGCAGACTGGCAGTAGCACACATAACGCAAGATACGCCAGGTCCAGGAAAGTACAAATGAAAGTAGGCTGCTGGATGCATGCCAGAAAATGGTAGGTGCAACGTGCAGAAATGCAAAGGGAAGGTCAAGAGGTAATCCACGGCAGCCAAATGTAATTCGACACCAAAGGCACCACAATAGTAGTTCCGGCAGTAAAACACATAAGATACCCTGTAGCTACGATCATACATACACACCCTATGACATCATCGGGGTTCACAGCACAATAGTATAAAGTGTGAAAGCACTCTACACACACCTGTGTATTTCCAAACACTGCACCATAGGTGTAAACACACGGGGAACTTTTAAAATGTACATGTTGGGAGCTACCATAGCTGTGATTCATCAGCATGTGTTAGAGACTGACGGTGTTGTGGAGGATGATGCCAACAACCACCGCAGGCCTCGGAGGAGAAGGAGAGTGTTCAGACCAAGGGTAACCTACCAGGGGCTACATGACCTGGAGATAGTAGAGCATTACAGGGTGGACAGGGACATCTTACAGCAAATAGTGGAGCTGTGACGGCCACGCCTGACAACCAGAAACAACAGAGGGGAACCCATCCCAGTGGACACGAAGGTATGTGTAAGCCTGCGAATACTGGCTACAGGTACCTTTCAAAGGCCAACTGGAGATATAATGGGGATCTCACAGGCATCAGCATCCAGGGTACTACACCAGTTCCTGGATGCCATGTTACCACATGCCAATGAGCAGATATACTTCCCCTGAACTCAGGAGGAGTTGGCCAGCAATATGCGACACTTCCACCGTGTGGCACACTACCCGGAGCTACTGGGTGCGATAGACTGCACGCACATACAAATCAAGTCACCACCCGGTGAGCATGGTAGGCGCTACATAAACCGCAAGGGATTCCACTCCATCAACTGCCAGGTCATGTGCAATGCCCAGGGCATTATCATGGATGTGTGTGCTGGCAGCCCTGGAAGCTACCATGACTCCCATATCTGGCATGCCTCACAGCTGTATCAGGTATTTGTCAGGGGGGACATCCCACATCGCCATCTTGTGGGGGATGCTGGCTATGCACTGGAGCCATGGATGATGACTCCCATCAGAAATGCACACACACCCATGCAAGAACGCCATAATGAGGCACAAGCACAAACCAGAATCATCATAGAGCGTGTGTTCAGGATGCTGAAATCACGGTTCCAGTGCTTGGACACATCTGGTGGAGCCTTGCAGTACTCTCCAGGCACGTGTGCCCACATCGTCATAGTATGTGCCATGCTACATAATATGATCCTGCGGAAGCAGCTGCAGCAGGGACAAAATGGTGAAGGCCCTCATAGCCCACCGCAATTGCCAAGGCCATTACAGGCACAGAGGGATTCAGACCATGAACACACTGTGCCAGCCCCAGTAGGCAGACGGAGGTGTGCCCAATATGCCTACGCCTTGGCAAAGAGGGAACGTATAGCACATACTCTGACAGTGTAGGCCCCTACGGACTGACACCTCTCCACCTGCACACACAGTAAAATGGATGGCACACAAACATGACCACCTGTAAATTGTAATGTATAGGTGGCCAAATGTGTGACTCCTACATAGGCAGCCCTCAAACATTGTACACACAACAGCTAGTGGAACACGGAATGTCAACACCTGATCAGTACATGAGCCTTACAGCATATGGTGGTGCTGTGTGCCTGTCATGTTCCCCGCCAGATATATCTATCTATCTATATATATATATATATATATATATATATATATATATATATATATATATATATATATATATATGTACACATATGCATATATATAATACAGATAGAAAGGGCAATTGAGTAATATATGTTGATATAGATGGATTCAGCGATATCTGCAAATATAATAGATAGTTCAACGACATTCATAACACCTTGGAGGTACAAATAAATAGGATACCACCAACTATGGAATGTGCAACATACCGACATGCGTAACCATGAGGCTGAAAGACCGATAGAACACAGTACTGGAACAGTACAGCCGCAAGTAAGAGTATGATGATATGAAGGGACATTTAGTCACTGCTGCCGGTGTTGCAGTCCACGTAGTTACTGTGTTCAACTGTGTTTGTGAGTGCCGTAGTCTGTATATGTGTGCGTTGAGGGTGCTGTGTGCATCTCCGTGTGACTGTAATGTGTGTGTGTGTCCGCAATATGTGTCTGTTAGTGCCAAGTCAGAGGTAGATCAGTACGGTAGGTGTGGGTATAGCTAGCCGTAGGCATACGGTTACCACCTGTCCCACAGTAGGAGGGACAGCCCCACCCTGGGCAGGTGTGTCCTGACATAAAACAATACAAAGGGCAAATGTCCGAGATGTTAGGACATTAATATGTCCCATATATAATGTAATAGTCGTATTTAATAGTTATGCCTGTATGTAAGAAACATAAATGTTACATGCAATATGATAAGTAGCCAAAGTCCCACAACAACAGGTATGTATTGAGGATAAAAGTATGTGCTAACCTGTGTACTGACCGTGGCTACGTGTTGGCCTGTAAACACCGCTGTGTGTCCCGCAACTGTCCAACAATGACCATATGAAAAGGTGGCAACCCATGGCAAACAGGTTCTTTTACCAACACAACCGCAATGACTGCAAATATCTGGGACAGAAATACAAGGGATAGCTGTCACTTACACATATCCCTTGATATATTACTGCAATTCCGGAGGTATACAAGTAGCAAGCTCACCTGCAGACAATATAGAAACCAATTAACAACAGCCCAACGTACAATCCCATAACATAAGTCTACTAACTGTTAGCTCTCTAATTAGGGACGGAGCCCACACACATATATATGGAATATGTAGAAATGCAAGGCCCACAAACCTGTATATGCTACGTACACCCACCGACATCCCCCACACTAGAAACTAAAGCAATACAGACTGTAATAGCAGCACAAACATCCAGTCAGTCAATTACATCTGCAGAACCCTCAACGTACCATGTGAGAGACACAATTAAAGGCGTCATGCAAAAATTGCAGGCGTTGTATAATGGAACAAACAGCCATGTTACAGGTTTTCTTTGCAATAGTCCATTATCAGACGTTGGGATGACAGGTACACCCACATGTTGAACCAAATCCTCTACCTGTCACATACAATCCACGGGGGGCATGAATCCAAAGTATACTTGTCTCCATGCATAGCAGTTGCAATTACACATAACAAAACACAATACAGACCGTCTCCCCGAAGGTAGGGCAAATAGGCAACGCCCAAGTGGAGAATTCAATTATACCCCACTGTTGCCACGTAATTGGTGAATGGAGTAGCTGCACAGCTGATATGCAAGTAATTAGTCACTCAGGAACACCAATTGGTGTAATGAATCCACATGTTACAGGTATCGATGTATATAAGGATGACTTGCCAGACATTCAAACCGTATGCTCATACCGAATACCAGTTGAAACACTGTGAGAGAGATAGAAACGAAATGCCTTAACGATAACAAGGTATGTAGAACACCCGATATGTAAGGTTATGTATAGCATGATCTGTATTAATTAGTTTTACTGTATGTATAGCCTGGTTTGCATTAATTAAATGTGTCCGCAATGCATAAAGTGGGAAAAGGTATTTATGTAGTGATGTCTTGCTGAGCATACTAATGCTTGTAGAAACTGTGTGTCCAGCAGTGGGACACAAGTTACACATCACAGACACCACAAGGGATGCTACATGAGGGCGTTAAACAGAACAATTTCATACAACCCGCCGTCAGTGGTAGGGTATGTCCAACAAGGACGTGCCATAGCAGGGGATAGTATATGTTGATATACTGTCACAGCACGCATGTGTATGGGCATATAACGTCAATGACATATCTAAGGTGGTCCCGCTGTGCAAGTATGCTTTGCATTATGGGATACTATGTGAAATATGTGTAATGTATAGTATTGTAGGTAGATATGACAGATATTCTACACAGCATAACAGGCATATCATGCATACCAAAGGTATCGTCTATTGGCATGTACAATAACAGGATACATATGGCTTGTAGGCATGGGACATTGTAATAGCATGATAGCTAATCTAAATGGAAGGGCTACCAAGTAACCATGCACAAAGGACATGTAATAGCTTCACAGGTGCATAGTGGGGTACTATGCAGTCTGGCAAGTCCATGTGTAAGCACAACTACAGTGTTCACACCAGTGGCACCTCTTTAGGGTAGTGTCCTGTGAACAGCAGAGCCATGTGTCACCTGCACCTCTGCACAGTACAGCCACTGCAGTGATCCCAGGCCTACATGTGTCTCCCAACCACCAAGGGAGGTATCACATGAACAGTGCTACTGAGTGTCCCTGTGTGATGTACATAGGACCTGTTGCTCACAGTGGCTTTTGCTTATGTCGCGTATAAGGAATATATCCATTAATAATGTTGTGGACATGGGCCCTGTCTGATCAGCAGAGATCACCCCTGAGTATGTAGTATGCAAATGTGTGCAGATGTGGTGTCCGTAGTGCAGTCGCATACTTAAACTGTCGGAACTCAGTAAACGTCATGGCGTGTTAATGTTGTGGTATGTAAAGCTGTAGCTGTTGTGTAAGGTACACCCTAAATGGGGTGGTGTACCCTTGAATGTGTGTAGAAGTCTTGATTTCAGAGGTACAGTGGGTACCTATGTACCAGCTACACACCCAATACAGATAAGTGTGGCCACGTAGAAGGATATCCACGCCACAGTGGCAATACGGTAACCACAGGAGTGGGTGCGACATATGTGTATACTGCAAACATGTACAATGTGATATGTATGTAGGGGACTACCACCCATGTGATAGTCAGTGGGTGAATGGTGTAATGCAAAGGTGATGTTCATGCACCTTGTGTCATGCAGCTTGACGCCATGATAGTCATATCATGTATCTGTCACAGCGACACCCATATGGATGGAGTCAGTATCAGCTGGTGGAGCAATCATGGCGCTTTGTATGCAGGGGTTTGTAAAGCTAGGCAGGGAAAGTCCCCTGTGCTAGCCTGTACCACAGGGAAGCATATACTGAACATGAGGGGCCCTATGACTGAGGACTGTGGTATGCCAAATGTAACTGACATGTAGTAGGTACTATTACACGAACCAATTCAGCAGCCAAAACACAATCTGCTAACTGCCTGCTCACAGAGTCAGCTAGTCAAGGAGCACACGATGAATGAAAAAACAAAGCGTTTTTTGGCGCCTTTTTTACTATTTAGTGTATGTGTTGTTTTGAATGAATTGTTCTGATGAAACTCACAGTCGAGTGAGTGAAAGCGCTCAACCTTTGGATTTGTGAAATAAATTGTTTTTTTCATTCATCGTGTGCTCCTTGACTAGCTGACTCTGTGAGCAGGCAGTTAGCAGATTGTGTTTTGGCTGCTGAATTGGTTCGTGTACTGGTTGTGGTACAATCTGCAGTGATTCCGATGTAGTAGGTACTATGGTATGCTGGCCTCACTGTGTGTGTCCTGTCCATGAGCCACATTGCATAACATCCTGAGACATAGGGTACGATGTGCAGGTGGATGTGTATGTTGTCAATACCAGAATGGAGAATGGTGCTGAAAGGCAATGAGAGGACAATGTAGGATGTGTGAACTCCCGTACCATCAGCAACTGCCCTGGTAACTGTATGAAAGGAGTCCACCAGGTGTAGGGGCCATGCTCTGGCCCTAACAAGCCCAACCCAGGTGGCATCAAAGGACGGGAGCCCAACAATGTCTCTGTGAATGACGTCCTTGATGATGTGCCCCATAGCCATGCAGAACAGTCCAGTCAGGTGTGTAGGACTATAGTCCCACTCGTGCATTGTGGTGCCACCTGTGTGTAGTGTGATAAATGTTGCTGTGTGCCATTCAGGGGCTACAATGTCTGAAACAAGGCTATTACTGAATATGGTGGCCTTGTGGGGAGACGTCATTCAGAGGTTTGTGGATATCACAGCCTGGGACGTTGGAAGGTGACATGGGGCCAGTGTCCCAGGACATATAGAGTGCAGGTTAGTACGGTGTGACCACAGGGACACCACAATGTTCCTGTATGGATTGTGGCCCTGTAGTGAGTGAGAGGGTGTAATGTTAGCATTGAATCCATCCTCCAGCAT
The DNA here is from genome assembly GCF_019279795.1 of Protopterus annectens. Classification (NCBI taxonomy): domain Eukaryota; kingdom Metazoa; phylum Chordata; order Ceratodontiformes; family Protopteridae; genus Protopterus; species Protopterus annectens. The sequence continues at coordinate 1,230,048,255 of NC_056728.1, read as the reverse complement.
GTTGCCAAAATCACCTGGGTCTGTAATGTTCCTGAGTGACTGTTGTATGTGACAGCAGATGTGGGTGTTGCCATCGACTACTGACATACCACCATAATTCCTGGTGGTACACCCCGGAATGTGTCGCAGTCATGTTTACGTAGCTAGTCTTGGAGTATGTGATGAGGGACCCTGTGGCCCTACCAAGGCTGACCAGTGAGCTACCCCACCCATGGGAATGTACACCACTGTGCAACAGCCTACACCTGTTGTTGTACATCATATGTCCATGGAACATGACCACCAGAGTGGCGTCTGTTATCTGGTGTGTACCATCATGGCTCTGTGTGGAATAGCATGATCCATGCAGTTGTGTACATGCTAATGAAGTGCACTGGGGTATGTTTCAGCATTTGTATGTGCATCGTCCATCTGCACGGGTGTCATGACGTTAACAACTGCTGTCAGAAGACGTCTGTAGTAGGTGTTGTAGTACTCACGTACTGTGTATGCTGTGATGGGTGTGGTGCCGGGATGTGGCTAACAAGGTTGATTAGCATATGTTCGGAATCCACCAATGAGGGGATAACCCCAGGTGTGTAACACCAGTCACATGGTGGTAGTGTTCATGTCAAGGTTAATGTAGGTCTTGGAGGTGGTGTGTATGGGTTGATCCAGCAGAGCGGAGGTTATGACTCATGGATGTGTCGGTACATGAGTGGCTATCCCAGTTTAGTGTGGGGTAGTGTCAGTCACACATCAGTAGTAGCTGTCTGAGCCTCACTGTCCAATATACCAACAAATAAGGTATGTTAACCGTGGGGTATGATGTTGACTCTGTAGCTTGTTACAATGTGTATAGCAGTCCCGGACACAGTTAGTTGCACGTGGAGCACCTCTGATGCATTGTGCTAAGTAACTAGCCAGGATGTGTGCACAACATAGTGGGATATGGGAACCCCTCAGCTGTGGGTGTGCCGGTCCAGGTATGTGCCTGAAAAGTATGGTCTGTCTATAACCTGTCATTGCAGGTGTGCTCTGCAGAGCCTAGAGGCAGGTCCCAGTCACTGCAGAGATGTTGGAGTGGTGCATTATAAGGTGTGCCTTGCCTGCGTGCATCACAGAGGAGGATGCAAGCATTGTGTCACATGACCCCATGTCGTGCTTGCCAGTTCCCGTTCTGCCGGTGACTGTTATTGGAAACTGTGCAAGACAGGCAGTATAGAAGCAGCAAGAGCCATACATGTGAGCTGTACTCCCAGGGCTGACAGGTGCAAGTCATCTGTGCCACAGCATTGTGTTTGACCAGGTCAGTCAAAGCGGACAGATACCAGATGCCTGTGGAATGACAATAGGAGCATAGGCAACTGTTGAAGTGACACAGTCAGTCATTGTACAGTGGTATCGTGTCCGGACGAATGCATAATGCTCCCCAGGGCTTGGCCCACACCCTCAGGGCTATAAGACTGGTGAGCTATTGCATGTCCCTGCAAATGTAGTCTGTGAAGTGGCATCTCAGGGCAGTCACACTAACATGGAGAATGACAGTCACATCGTACCTGGTAAGGTGTGGCATGGGTGCATAGGTTATGTTGCAGAACCAGTTACCCAACAGCAAGATGTAAGCGACTATCGCCTTGTGTAGCCTGCTGTGTGGAACTGCAGTGTGACTCCCTACAGAGTCACCTATGACTGGTGTGTTGTGAATGTTATAACTCCCTATTGGCTGTATGTGATTGGCACACATGAGTCTGTGGGCTATAAGTTGGTGATGTTGTCTTCCATGATGGGGGCTACCTCTGGTGCCTACACAGAGTATGGAGACGTACTGCACAAGTTGTCCTCGTAGGTGTGGCCTGTGGTGGAGATCATGTGAGACTATGTGATGGGTGGGGTGTGTTGCGAATGTTACACATCCCACATGACTGTCAGGTGCAGTCAGGGTTGGTGACAGCATTACCCCCAGCCATAGCTGTCAACCTTCTGTCCCAAAATGAGGAACATTAGCCCTCATAATGTGTGACAGATGGGCAAAACATGGAACACTTACAACTGGCTTACTAACAGCTTCAACTAGGAAGGGCATATGATGGCTAAAATAGGCTGGTTTTACGTATAAAAAAGATATTCTAATGAATTAACATGATTCTCATATATTTAGCCATGGCTAGCAGGTAAACAATTTCCAACAATGAATGTGTGACAGACCCTTTCAATGTGGAACCTTGAGGAACATGCACTTTTTAAGACCCCAAATGAGGTACGTTCCTCGTAATGAGGTACACTTGAGAGCTATGCCCCCAGCACGGCTGCAGAAGTGCATCCCCCACAGGCTGTAGTGTCGTATGTTGGGAGGTGAGCATTGAATGTGTACATGAGACAATTGCTCTATTGCCACATGTACGACATATTCATCATATAGACAGGCAGTAGCACTGGTACATGACAGTTGGACATGTCTGTATATACAACCATGTCCCACAGGATATGTGCGTTAAGTGTGTACAACAGCTGTTGTACCATAAGCAAGCTGGGAAGTGTAGGACAGCCAGTGTACCTGTGGGAAATGGTGTGGAATGGGTGCTATATTAATCAGTAGCTCATGACATGCTCACAGGTTCTGAAATAGTGCCTAGCATGACCATACAATACAGATAGGGTGTTGGATAATATCAACCCACAAGTGGTGATGACAGTCATTATGGGTGGCACCGCACTATAACCCTGCTGAGTATGGTGTGCATGTCCATGAACCATTATCACTGTAGATGTTAGCAGTACAGATGTACAAGACAGCATGGATGTTTGATTACAAATACCTTTGTATGTCACAGGAGTGTTCCACCAGTGGCCTGTTGACAGACTCACAACTACAAAAGGTGCAAGAGTGACATGTGCACATCACACCAGTGCCATCTACAGTAGAACAGGGTTAATGTGTTGTACCCCACCCTCATTGTAGCCCATACCACACAGACAAATGTTAGGCATCTGTGTATGTAAGGCTGTGAATGGCCATGACCTATCAGTATAGCTGTGTCAGTGTTGTGAACAACATATAGAATGGGCTGTGTGGGTGAGGTATGTGACATATGTGCACAGTCTGATGGATGATACCAGCATTGTCACCGCTAGGTGAACATCCCTGTACCCATTAACTACTACCTAGGCTGTGGTCAACATTATGGACACTGTGTAAGGGATGGTGCTGTGCAGTGCACCCCCCAACTTGGTGACATCTCCAGGCCCCTTAGGTAGTCATATGAGGTACCCATGTCATGTCAGGGTGCCATCCATGAGCACGGAGATCACTGGACAGGCATATACAGCACTGTGGTGACCAATATTGGATCACATACCACCTTTAAGGGGTAATGGCTATGCATGGATGTGCGATACCAGCCTTCACAATCCTCACCTCCACTATGCAGCATGCTGTCTACCTTGCAGAAAGACATTTGCTATACCATGATGATGGACATGCTACATGTCCATATCCTGATCTGTAAGACATATGTCATGGACAGCCACCGTCCTAATACTAGGATCGCCACAGGCTGGACAGATCCCTGTGCCATATATGTGACATACTCCCACCATACCATGCAACCCTGTCCATCAAAGCTGCACATGTCATCCCAGTCATACATGGTGTGATGGCCGCATGGTAGATGTACTATCAACTGACTAGATCAGTAATGTGGCACTGATGCACCTTGCGGTGGCATAATGGCTGTCTGTTACAGCTTGGAAACTGTGCCCACACATGATATGGTTGATAACCATCCCTGCGAATGTCGTCTGACTAGCCATTGTCCCATGTCTATCACATGTGCAATACAGGCGATCCGTGGCAGGATGTTGAACAGTTATACAGTGCTGTGTAGATGTATATGGCAAAACACATGCATGTACAGGTGTCCATGCATATGTGTGCATTGTCACTGCTCAAGTCCATTATGGCTGTGTCTGTGTTGATATGTGACATATACACAGCATCCAGGTCAAGAGCAATACTGTGGACACATCCAGGCATGTGCAGATAGGTAAGAACACAAGTGCAGGCAAATAGACATGCCCACAGCAAGACAGCATTCACATGGAGTATGAACACTGTAATGAGGTGACACACATATATGGTGATGATATCCAATGCATAATGGGTGTGACGTGTGTGACACAAACACGTCAGTCATGTCAGTGTCATGATGCTTTGCAAAGATAACTGTGCAGATGTAGTAGATGTCATAGAAATGTATGTGCAGCAGTATCTCTGTACATCTCTGAAACTGTGACCAGTCACCATCATTATGTCTTACAGATAATGCCCCGTACACGCCTTCCAGCATACAGCCACCAGAAGGATGATGTCCTCATCCCACAGCTCCATGAGAACTATGACTTGTTGTTCAGCCATGTGCCACAGCATGCCCAGCAGCGGGATGACCTGTGGCAGGATCTACGCAGGAGGGTGAACGATGTGGGTGGCCATAACCGCACCTACCAGCAGATGCACAGACACTGCACGGACTTGATACGACATGCAAAACAGCGTGCCACTGCAATCGCCAGGGAACAAGGTGGAACAGGTGGTGGGCCACCAACCCAGCCCCCACTCACACACACACACCAAGGAACTACTGGCCAGTCTGGGGACACCCAGGGAACAGCATCCACAAACACTAGCTGCCATCGTGGAGGTGGGTGTCTTCCAATCAATGAGCCTGGAGTTGCCTGGTAAGTCAGTACCGCACATATGGCTATTATATCCCATTTAGTTGCATGTGGCACATTATGTAAAGTAACAACATATGCAAGGTATGTGGGCACACATGCTGCATACTACAGTATGCTACTCTGTGTATGCACACATGTGCATACTATATGCTATTACACAGGTGAATGTGTTAACATGCACAGTGCAACCTGTGGCTGTCATACAGTCATGGATAATGTTCATACTGCTGTGTCACTCCTATACAGGTACCTCTGGCGTGCCGCACAGACATGAGTCCGTTGCAGGTGAGACTGTCATCAGTATCAGGCATGTTACAGTGTAGATATATTTGCCATGTGGACAGTTAACACTTGCACACTTGATGTTTGTTCCAGTCACGATATACAGGTTGCATCACCCATCATTCACACAGGCCACCCATGTGCAATATATACAAATGAAATGATTCACCGACTTGAAACCACAGTACTTGTCATTGCGACATGTGTGGTCAGCTGTGCATACAACGGTGGAGGTGTTCTACAATGGAGGCATATGTAGTATGCATTGGAACAACATGTGTGGTACGCACACATTACCACACAGTGAGCTGTGATATGGGCAGCCCACAGGTGTCACCATTGTGTCATATGCCCCTGCATTGGGTGCACACATTGTGATGTGCCACCTGACATGTCCCAGACACGTAGTGTTCTGTCTGCAATATTGTCACACTATCACATGACCTATACCCCACATACCAAACATACAACCCGTTGTCTGCATACCCTGTGGATTGTGACATATCTGACATCTATGGGTGTATGTCATATGGGACAACACAGACATGTGAGATAGATGGCCATCACACACATTTGGTCAACACATGTGCACACATGGCCATGGGGGTGGCCAGAGACATGTAGCCACACAGTACATCGGATGTGTATACACCCTGTTGCACATTGTCCACACATGGTCCAATTATAGCCTTAGTTGACTGATTATACAGTTGATGTGGTACACTGGACATCCTAAAAGCCTGTGCACAGCTACTGGAGGTGTCACTAAAGTCTACCATATACGATCTGTTGAACATCACGACTGTGTCATAGCATGCGGTTATGGCTATGCAATGTGTACATATTATGCATTCTACAGCAATATAGATGCCTCATGATGCCATGCAATGGCACAGTGTCAGTACTTCACACTGTATAGCAATGTAGATGGCTCACACTACCCTCCCATGCTCATGCACATTTGCTAAACATGCATTCTGTCTGTAGGGCATACAGACAACACTGCAATGTGAAGCCCATTATGATGCTGTACATGTGTCAGGACACCATTGTGTCAGACATGTATGCATGTTAATGCACATGTCAGCAGATTACATGTCAAGGTCATGTCAGCCATGTGTACTGTTATCCTGTTCTGGGCCACATGGTGTATCATGGGGATGCATGCATACTACCATGATTGTGTGAATGGCATGGCTACTGATATGACACCTGCTTGCTGTAGTGTGCACCCCAGGGAGGTATGCTTACTAACACTATTAATGTCTGAGCTGCATGCCCTCTGCTGTATCACAGGCATGCTGCATGTCATCTGACAAATCACATGCATGGTGTGTCTGTGTGTGTGTGTGTGTGTGTGTGTGTGTGTGTGTGTGTGTGTGTGTGTGTGTGTGTGTGTGTGTGTGTGTCTGTGTGTGTGTGTGTGTGTCTGTGTCTGTGTCTGTGTGTGTGTCTGTGTGTGTGTCTGTGTCTGTGTCTGTGTCTGTGTGTGTGTCTGTGTGTGTGTCTGTGTCTGTCTGTGTGTGTGTCTGTGTGTGTGTGTCTGTGTCTGTGTGTGTTTGTGTCTGTGTGTGTCTGTGTGTGTCTGTGTGTCTGTGTCTGTGTCTGTGTGTGTGTCTGTGTCTGTGTGTGTGTCTGTGTCTATTGTACTTTACAGTATTTCTTTGCATTCACAGGTGATGTAGGTGCGTTACCCTCCTGCGGTCCATCTGATGTTAGTGTCCCCACAGATACTAGCAGTGATGAACATATGCATGAGGTACAGGCAGGGTTGACAGGGTCTGAATCTGTGCCAATGGTTACCATCCCAGCTATGTCCCCCTCTTCCCCGCACGCAGTTCTGCTGCCAACACATACCGCATCACCAGTGGCCATAGAGGAAGGACAGTCAGCGTCTGTTAGCGTGGGACAGGAACATGTGGTGGCTACAGAAGGTGTGTCTACACACCATGGTGTCAGTGTAATGACTGCAGATGTGCCACACAGGCATGTAGCCGGTGCTGCTCGTAGGAGGACCTCTGGCAGACATGCACCTGCAGGACAGAGCGCAGCAGCTGGTATCACCAGACGCATGTTCCAGACTGTAATGGCGGCACAGGCACGTGCTGAACGGCAGAACAGAGAAGGGCAGAGGCTGCAGAGGGCTGCTATCCATACCCTAAATGACAACATCCAGGCATTGGCAAATGCTCAACAGCAGATTGCTGATGTTCTGGATAGGCGATTGGGTAACATGGTCGGAATCCTTGCCCGAGGCATGGCAATCCGCAAGCGGGAGCTGTCTGTGCTGGAACATCTGGTAGGAGTGAGGCGTAGGCCACGCGTGGGCGTGGGCCAGCAACACCACCTAGTGTAGGTCGACGTGAGCATGCCACCTCACATGCCCGCTCCCATAGTGCCGGTAGCAGTAGCAGTGCAGCTGGTGCTGCGCTGTCCACACCAGGACACAGCAGGCCACGTGGACGTGGCCCTGGATGTTCTCAGTGGGGACACGGTTCCAGCGGACATGTGTCATCGGACAGTAGCCACTCTGTACCTCCACCTGGTAGTGCCCGTGCAACCCCAGGCAGGCACAGGTCATGTGGCCGTGGACGGACACAGTGAGCTGTACAACCTGGTCTGTACAATCTGGGGCTGTCAATTATACCCTGTGTAGGCCTTACAAATGGCAGAACTGTGTACACACATACACGCACACAGCAAACACAACTGTAGGGCTCCACAACATCCACATGCATTCTGAACAGACATGTCCAATCAACTCACCGGCCCTTACACACACACATGATGTCATCCATTGGTGCAGCCTATGCCCCTGGCAAACATATCACCCTGTGCATTTGATGAAGCCTGTGCCGCATCCCTGTCATCCACACCATTGGTGCAGGGTTATGCTCAAATATTCTGATGCACAGGGTGAACAGAATAGTGAGAGGTGTATGTAATATTACCTGTGTATGCATAGTGAGGGATGTGTATGTTGCAGTGGTTGTGGGTGAATACTGAGAGATGTGTATGTGACATAGGTTGTGTACTGTCGACATGCACCGGTCATACCATGTAGTTCAGGTACAGCATGCATTGTGATGTGTTCACGGTATGTGTCTCGGTTACATCTGTAGCACCATGTTGATTGTGATACCCTGGTTCCCTCCTATGGTGTACTTGCATGTGCCTACAGGTAGCAGTGTTTGCAGTCCCCCACTTGTAACTGTGGATTACTCACAGGAATGTCTGGCAATATCAGCATGCTACATGTACCCTCAACCTGACTGTTGGAAACACCAATATGACACAGATGTCCGCACATATACTGCACCTGACGCATGTGGTCAGTGCCACAGGCTACACTGGACAGAGACGTGACATACATAGCAGGAGACATTACAGGTATGGTGACATGGTGCAGGGGTTGTACACAGCGGTCTGGCCAATGATGATGTGAGGTGTCACTTGGTAGCTGGAGGCCACACTGTGCAGCAGTAGGACCCTGTAACAGTACGGGAACATGGCCACATTCACAGGGTGTACACCACTATAACGCACACCCCATAGTGTTCAGGTGGGGACCCTTGCCTATGTGGCCATCACCCTCACAGTACTATGCACCCACACGATGTGTCACAGAGAAGGAACATGCATAGGTAGGCAGTATGGCTGGGACCTATGGCATCAACAGGGTAGTGCATTGCATCCCCATTATGGGTTAGTCACCACGTGGGGTTAGTGATCATTTCTCACTGTATATTAGCATACACCCTCACAACAAGCACCAGACATACATACAGACACACACACACTGTGGTGACCACACATGTGTATACGGACAGCCAACGTGTGTGATGCACCACACCGGCCGACGTCATGCTTCCCACACTGACGTATGTACAGATCTCTACAACGGTGTACAGGGATGTGTAACAACTGGGACATATTCCCTGCGATATGTGGCATCTCTGGTCACACATTCGGACACACATGGCAGTGCTGGGAATGATACACCTGCCATATGATGACACGTTTGATAGACATGCAGTGGTATTGATTGCATTATGTGTACCAACGCTATATCTGGCAGTTGTGCTGCTATATGCACATGGGAGGTTGTAGGTGTTACAGGTGCCATGTGACATATAGTTGGTAACACCTGACCGCTGTGTATGCATTATGTCAGCACCGTCATGTAACAGTGACATAGCGTACTGTTTGCACATGGCATAATAGGATGGTGTGTGACACAACTGTGAGCCACCCCCTGCACACATACATCTACACAGGTGGTTCACCACTTTATGTACACACATCCCTCCATACGTGCTGTTTGTATGTCACCGTATACAGGTGTCAATGATGGGTCTGCATTGCGACTGCATGTCGTAGTTAGGTGCAACTATGTTACGGACATCGGCCACTGCACATGCATGGTTGCTGCATGCACAGTACAGATGTCACATGTGTCTCCTGTTGCCATGTTTGTATGCATTGCTATTGTTGGACATGTGTGTTGACATACATAACACATGGACTGTGGTATGATATCACAGGTGTCACAGGCGACCAGTACAAGGGTATGTGTCCCGGTCAACATTGCTACCCCCTGTAGTGTGAGCATTCAACAGACATGGACCCACCTTCCATTTGCATGCGTAGCATTGCTTAGGCCACTGTTATGCACGAGGTACATCAAAGGCTATGCTATGTATGTATGTGTTGTGTGTGCAGTCCATGCACACATCCACACAATCACATGTATGACATATCCAGATGTGTGTTCATTGGTGTACAGCAACAGTCATGTGCCACAGCTGTGTAAGGGCCATGGTATGTCTTGAGCTGACCTGTTCATGTATACTGGTATCGTTGCAATGCATAACACCTGTTGGATCCCTGTTGGTACATGTGTACTCTGCACAGCTGGTGTACACCTCTGTACAGCCCAGTGGTCATGTGTCACATGGTGTTGTGGTACTGTAAGGCTGTGTATTGCTGCACCGATGACATGGTGATGACTTGACAGCTACAGTGTACACTGCAGTGTGTACGTGTGTGACCTGCACCTGTGACAGCTGTGATGGCAGCTGTGTGTGTACAGGTCACTGCATGTGTGACCGCCCTGTGCGTGAGGACAGTTATACCTTACTGTGCCCTTCTGTACTGTGCCCTTCTGTGTGTACACTCCATCTGCATGCACGACAGCCCTTTGCAACAGCTAAGTGTGTGAGCATGCCCAGTATGCTGTTGTGTAGATGGACACACAGTACAGTCCATGTACACAGTTGTGTAGATGGACACACAGTACAGTCCAAACTGAGACCTTCCGTGTTTACACTTCATCTGCATGCAAGACAGCCCTTTGCAACAGCTAAGTGTGTGAGCATGCCCAGTATGCTGTTGTGTAGATGGACACACAGTGCAGTCCATGTACGCAGTTGTGTAGATGGACACACGGTACAGTCCAAACTGAGACCTTCCATGTTTACACTCCATCTGCATGCAAGATGGCCCTTTGCAACAGCTAAGTGTGTGAGCATGCCCAGTACGCCGTTGTGTAGATCGACACACAGTACAGTCCGAACTGACATATATTACCAGGTGTGCGGCCATGGCCAGTGACACCTTGTGTTGGTGATGCCCCTCTGTGCATGGGCATGGCCGTTGACATCCTGTATTGCCATGGTGGTCATCCAGGCAACAGATTTCCGTCTTCAACGTCAGGATGGATGCCTACCGAGTACACACTGGGTGACTATCTGGAAGGGTGTACTGTCTGTGGTGCATACTGTGTCTATGTATTGTTGTTGTAGTGCTCCATACATGTATAGTTGCCCCGAGTACACCACTGCCGTGTGTTTGTGTACGTCTACCATGGGACAGTACTATGTCTGATCGTACACTCTCTATACAATCCCTGCTGGCGTCCTGGCATTTGCGGATGATGACACGCACCAAGAAGAATGCCTGTGGGACTGCTGTGTTTAGTAATCTCGGTAGCGTGTTCTGTAAATGCGTCATGCTGTAGTGTGATAGGGTAGTTAGGTGTAAGTTCGATTCCCAGCCCTGCCAAGTGTGTGTGTGTTTGTGTGTGTGTGTGTGTGTGTGTGTGTGTGTGTGTGTGTGTGTGTGTGTGTGTGTGTGTGTGTGTGTGTGTGTGTGCGCGCATGCTCCCGTCTGCCTGAGGACTCCCGTTATGCTTTTAGACACTTCACACCACAGATATATCCTGCTGACGTCTTTGCCTTTGCGGATGTCGACACGCACCTAGAAGAATGCCTGTGGGACTGCTGTGTTTAGTAATCTCGGTAGCGCATTCTGTAAATGCGTCATGCTGTAGTGTGATAGGGTAGTTAGGTGTAAGTTTGATTCCCAGCCCTGCCAAGTGTGTGTGTGTGTGTGTGTGTGTGTGTGTGTGTGTGTGTGTGTGTGTGTGTGCTCCCGTCCAACTGGGGACTCCGGTTATGCTTTTAGATGCTTCACACCACAGATATATCCTGCTGATGTCTTTGCCTTTGCGGATGTCGACACGCACCTAGAAGAATGCCTGTGGGACTGCTGTGTTTAGTAATCTCGGTAGCGTTCTGTATATGCGTCATGCTGTAGTGTGATAGAGTAGTTAGGTGTAAGTTCGATTCCCAGCCCTGCCAAGTGTGTGTGTGTGTGTGTGTGTGTGTGTGTGTGTGTGTGTGTGTGTGTGTGTGTGTGTGTGTGTGTGTGTGTGTGTGTGTGTGTGTGTGCTCGCTCGTCTGCCTGGGGACTCCGGTTATGCTTTTAGATGCTTCACACCACAGATATATTCTGCTGACGTCTTTGCCTTTGCGGATGTCGACACGCACCTAGAAGAATGCCTGTGGGACTGCTGTGTTTAGTAATCTCGGTAGCGTGTTCTGTAAATGCATCATGCTGTTGTGTGATAGGGTAGTTAGGTGTAAGTTTGATTCCCAGCCCTGCCAAGTGTGTGTGTGTGTGTGTGTGTGTGTGTGTGTGTGTGTGTGTGTGTGTGTGTGCGCGCATGCTCCCGTCTGCCTGGGGACTCCCGTTATGCTTTTAGACACTTCACACCACAGATATATCCTGCTGACGTCTTTGCCTTTGCGGATGTCGACACGCACCTAGAAGAATGCCTGTGGGACTGCTGTGTTTAGTAATCTCGGTAGCGCGTTCTGTAAATGCGTCATGCTGTAGTGTGATAGGGTAGTTAGGTGTAAGTTTGATTCCCAGCCCTGCCAAGTGTGTGTGTGTGTGTGTGTGTGTGTGTGTGTGTGTGTGTGTGTGTGTGTGTGTGCGCATGCTCCCGTCCAACTGGGGACTCCGGTTATGCTTTTAGATGCTTTACACCACAGACATATCCTGCTGATGTCTTTGCCTTTGCGGATGTCGACACGCACCTAGAAGAATGCCTGTGGGACTGCTGTGTTTAGTAATCTCGGTAGCGCGTTCTGTATATGCGTCATGCTGTAGTGTGATAGAGTAGTTAGGTGTAAGTTCGATTCCCAGCCCTGCCAAGTGTGTGTGTGTGTGTGTGTGTGTGTGTGTGTGTGTGTGTGTGTGTGTGTGTGTGTGCGCATGCTCTCGTCTGCCTGGGGACTCCGGTTATGCTTTTAGATGCTTCACACCACAGATATATCCTGCTGACGTCTTTGCCTTTGCGGATGTCGACACGCACCTAGAAGAATGCCTGTGGGACTGCTGTGTTTAGTAATCTCGGTAGCGTGTTCTGTAAATGCATCATGCTGTTGTGTGATAGGGTAGTTAGGTGTAAGTTCGATTCCCAGCCCTGCCAAGTGTGTGTGTGTGTGTGTGTGTGTGTGCGCGCATGCTCCCGTCCGCCTGGGGACTCCGGTTATGCTTTTAGATGCTTCACACCACAGATATATCCTGCTGACGTCTTTGCCTTTGCGGATGTCGACACGCACTTAGAAGAATGCCTGTGGGACTGCTGTGTTTAGTAATCTCGGTAGCGCGTTCTGTAAATGCGTCATGCTGTAGTGTGATAGGGTAGTTAGGTGTATGTTCGACTCCCAGCCCTGCCAAGTGTGTGTGTGTGTTTCCAGCTGTATGACAACAGTACATTGCTTTTACAGTATTCACTCACCATAACATCTGTGCGGCGTCTTTGCCTTTGATGCCGCTGTCTACAGGCTAGACGTATGCCTGTGTGATTTCCGTGATCTACTAATCATGGTTGCATGTTCTGTCACTGCATAATGCTGTTGTGTGGTACAGTGGTTACGTTCGTGTTCTGCTCACAACCCTGCCATGTGTGTGTGTGTGTGTGTGTGTGTGTGTGTGTGTGTGTGTGTGTGTGTGTGTGTCTGTGTGTGTATGTCTGTATATATATATATATTTTCTGCACATAACTCTGCTCTTGCATGGACAGCTGACTGTTTCATGTATCGCATATTTGCATAGCTTTCACATACCAATGGGGTATGTTGCAAATCCCAACATTGTCCGTGCAACGTTCATGTTATGGGTGGTGTTACACGCCCTTACAGGTGTTTGCTGTATAGCTTGGCAGACATCTATCCTTGCTGTACTCTCACTCTACCATTACCGGAGGCTTCATGTATCATGGCCTAGTTTTGCTGTGTGTATGTCTATTTGTGCTGTGTGCATGGCTGTGGGTATGTCCCACTATCATCATTTGTAAAGGTGACAGCCCTATAGGTACTTCATGTAGACTGCTGTGTCATTTGACATGTCAGCACATACCTGCGGACAGTACTGAGCGTCCTACTGCAGCGCTTTTCATACCTTCTGAGTTATCTTGCAGTCGATAATGCTGTTTCCTCACACATGTATCTGTTTCTGATCATACCACTCCACCTCCTAGAGCAAACATCTGGACAAAGCCTTAACTGATAGTGGGACACATAGGGGCAGAATTTAAATATTGCTCTTACAAACGTAGATAGTTGACACAATAATAGGTTTTGCATTAGTATGACTTTTCTGACGGATTTGGTGTCTTAAACTCACATGTTTGTCATTATTTAATGACTTCAGTTCTCAGGAATTTGACAGAATGGTACTGATTTTAAGTGGAACACACCAATCATATGAGGCAAAACTCTGCACATTCTGCGTAAATCTGTACAGTTGCGGAGTATGTGTCTGATACAAGATATCAACTTTCTGACACCAATACACACACTGTATGGCGGCATCACAGGCCAGATGCCATTACATTTATATTGCAGGACACACCCACCCAGAGGGTTGTATTCCTCACACAGGCCAACAGCTGCTTATCCACACTAATTATTCTATCATGTACCTTATGTGTACGCTGGTATTTGCGCTTTCTGTCAGTGGCAGAGCTCACGTACGAGTATGGGGGACTGGACACTGTAACGGTGACACTGCATGACACCCTAAGGGACACATTTCTTTTGAGTCTATTAACATTCCACATTGACTTTCACAGGGCATACGTTGTCATTCACATTTGTCGGAGTACATGCGTATGACTTGTACATGTTTTGTCATTTGTCCTGACGTCTTTCTTCTCACCTGTCCACCTAGTATCATTAGTTCTGTACATGTATTTTGGACAGGTTACCTTCATACCTCTCACCTGTACACATTATGGGTAAACGCCCTGACGTTTGACCTTTGCTCTTGTTACATTTGTCATAATAATGTGCCTTTCTGGTAAGTTACTGGCAAGGCATTACGAACTGTGCGGTTAGATGATAGTGACTGACATTTCTATGTCATGATTAGTAACACTCATAACATTCATATTCCTGGCTACGCCAGTATTCTATCAACTTTCTGACTTTGTCTGGGGTATATCTAATATAGTCCCTATTTTTATTTCATGTACTATGCCTTAGTGCAGCTGTCTTATTCTGACAGTTTGCCAGGTATGGTTACCATCTTGGTCGTACGCATGTCCATCCATGATAATCGCCTACATGACACTGATATAGGGCCCTGCATATTCCCACAATGGTTTATGCAATATCCATTGGATGGTTTGCCCCGTTATTGAGAATATAGGCGTGTGCTATACCCACATCACTCCCACGGGGAGGACCTAATAAATCTCTGCCAAACAACACCTAGGCCCATTTCTGCATACCCATGATTCCCATACCTGACACCCCTCCACAGTACCCATTACACATGTTTAATGTGAGCGGTACTAAAGCACTCCCCACTCTCCGGATATCAGTTCGTACATCATACATTCTATCGACACATGTGTTATTACCCTTGCACCTGCTACTGTTGCATGTACAGCTATATCGTATTTGCTGAGGTCACTTATTTTGCATCAATGACGGTTGACACTACGTATGGATCAATTTTTGGGGTCCTGCAATGGACACCTATATTCATGTTTAAAGTGTAGAACTTGCCGGACTGTCACTTTCTGGCCAATGGTTTGGAAAGCAGCGGTTTATTCACCTTTCGTGCATGTCTGTTTATCTACCCATATTAGCTATGCCGTGGCCTATTTATGTACATATGTCATATCTATGGGACATATGTTTGTTGTGTATACATATATACATGTACAGTCCTCATTTCATAATTTGCTTTGGTTTACGTCTGTGGATTATGTGTATACACATATATCTATATCCATACCATACCTTTCCACTGTACAGATTGTCGCAGAATGTACAGCTGGTTGCCTCTTTATCTTCGGTGTGTTTTTCATAACCTTGTGTCTATCTGGCAATTTAGTGGCATTTCATTAAAGACTTAAGTTGGGAAATACTGGCAAGCAGTTCAGGTTATGATTGCATACCCTTCAGAGAATCCATGCTACTGACACACCCGTTATTCTATCCACTTTCTATGTTTGTTCTGGCACATATCTGGGGTCTGTCCCTATTTGTACCAGTAGTTTGCATGCCTTTGTCCGGTTTTATACTTTACAGGGTTAACAGGTTTGAGCCATGTATATATAACGTGGGGGAAACAGCATTCATTTACTATGCTGTGAGCGGATCACACATGCACAAGCGCACTTGCATTTACATGTTGTGGGTTACATCTGTTTAATAAATATGTGTGCTTGCTCGGCCTTTCATACTTCTGACTGTAACACTTACATATCTGTAGCCCTGTTTATGGACTGGTGTGAAACACACGGTTCACCTTTATGTATTTAACTGTGTGTACAGCACGAATGCATTCATTACACTTTACAGGGATATCTGCAGTGGTCGTAGGTCAACCAGGACTGCATTCACGTTGGACGGATGCCGGAAACAGTATTCTGTTGCTGTTCTGCCTCATTGATATGCATACCCATAGTACTTAGCTACATCAACATACGCCTCACCGCTTCACTTACAACACAGGCATCCATTCCCCTGCTGTGGGAAATGCAGTACTACATATTACACATTCCCTATTGCCTACTGCTGTGGACCCCAGCTGCATTGTTAATCACTCCGAGGATATGCAGAACACCAGGGCATATAGTCGTATCACATACACGTTTCTGATTGTCAGGGTGTTCATGTAGTGATCTGGGTATGGGCTTGTCCACCTGGTGAACGGAACTTCCCTGGCCGAGTTCAAATGTCAGATGAAGCATGTGGACAGGGAGCTTCTCCCTATTATGAACATTTTTACCTGTGATCTTGTTGTCATACCCATTCTACCATTTACACAGGTTACTTATCCCGTAAGGGATATTCCAGAAATTGGACCATTCCACGCAGAAACGATATCGAAAAGTATTTTGGCTTTATGAAAATGTGCAGGGGGTTTAACATGCAGGGAATACATGGTTTGCTATCCTGACACTGCCTAGGGTGTCAATACCTACTACATATGCGTAGGGGTCAGTATGTGTAGCTGTGTCTGCAACGGACCAGTGGGCCACGTACGGGTGGATTTGGTGGACGTTCTGTTATGGGGCTGGGTTGTGTGATGTGGAGGGCATGCTGGGTAGCCCATTATGCAGCCAGGTGTATTGCATTTGTTATGGCCAGTTCCATCAAGACCAACCTGTGGGTATGTGACGGTGACATATCTATACATTTTGATTGCACATTTACATGATACATATGTTTGTGGGATTGTGTTCTACACTATGGCCTGTCTGCTTGTCTTGCAGCTGTTTCTCCATGTGTTTGTGTTTATGTCCACTTCACCCGCTGCCCCCTCCTATACCTCTGTTTCACCTTTTCTGCATACGACACAGTATCGCCTTTGCGGGTTTTACCATTACCCATCCACCCCTCACATGCAAATTACTCACATCCGATAGCTCACTACTTTTGTTGTTGGGCCATGACACGGCCAGAGTAGCACATTGACTGCCCTACAGGTGTCGGGTACCTTTATGGTTGTGTGGACTACCCTGCCATGTTTGCTTCCCACGTGCTATACCTCACATACATAGGTACACACCCATACTTCATTTTCATTACTTAGTTGGTATACCCGGGTACTACCCGTTCGGCTGTGTCACATACTAGTTTGGCTTCTACCGATGACTCCTGGGATTTGCAGACCTGTTGTACTCATTGGGGGGATGGCACCTTTTCCTATGTCCATGCTATTCATTCCACATATCCGACTGTTGTGTTGTGGACAATGCCTCCCCACAGTTTACGGTACTGTTTCCACCTTTTCAATTGGCCACAATGTAACATTTGCGGTGGACACAACACATTTTCCACGCCGACACATACCCACTGTCAGTTCGGCAGATAGAACTTACAACTCTTGCCTATATCTAAGCTTTAGTCTTGTAGCGTTTCAGTGGCTTATTCTTTTTCTTATGACATTTATGTAATATACGTGTGGAGAAGAACTGTTTAATGCCACTATTACATGACGTCTGAGGGATAATTATGTCCTATAATCTCTGCACATTTGCCATGTTTACAAGCTTGTGTCAGGACACATCTGGCCGCAGTGGTACTGTCGCTCGCAAAGTGGGACAGGTGGTATTCTTAGTCGATGGTACGGGTCATACTGTTCCTTTAAACACATGTGTCCTTATTGTTGTAGCTGTTTCTATGCTCCTGATTTGTTTACATGTGTATTCTATTCCCTATCACATTTGTTATGTGGGATACAGACATACCTTTTGTATGTGACTATTACATCCCTTGTGGGATATGATTCGGACATACAGTCACTACATATATCTACATTTCTCCTCGTGTATTTTGTTATGGAGACATCTGCACAGCTATGTACCCTCCCTCACATTATGGGTCAGCTGGTGACCCTCTCCATTGGGCTGGACGTACCTCCTGGCGGCGCCCTAGCATATGATATGTTTCACTTCCACATGGTATAGCTATCAACACTACGTTGGACCACGGGCACACGTTTTTTCTGTCATTTGTTCAAGGGTAGGGACCTGTTATTCCCTATCGTGCATTTGTGTTTGCTTCTTCATTTTCTGTTCGCAGGGACTATTTTGCATGCTTTGTATACGTTTCAGTCTCCACGGACACTGATAGGTGCGAGTATTACTGCAGGAAGACTATAATATTCAACAGTTTAGGTTGCTCATCGACAACCGACATTGACACGCCTCCCTCCGCAACTTCGTTTCGCCCCATGCACTCGCGCACGTTTCCTATGCACATGGCTGTGGCGGCTGCACGCCTTCATTAATATGCATATGGTGCTACTACTCCATATATACGCTGCACGGCCGGCGCAAGCCTTACACCGGCCTTGCGCCGAGCTTCATGAATCCGGGGGAATGTATCTACAGGGGGCAAGCCCCACTGCACCCCCCACACCCCCCCTACTTAAATATACTAACTCTGAGATCGCGCTACAGTGGGGAAAAGGGAAATCTCTCATTCCGCGCTTCTGCATACAGTGCACAACAGGAGATTTCCCTCTACCCACTCTAGCGTGATCTCAGAGTTGGTTTATTTAAGTAGTAGGGGTGCAGGGGGGCTTGCCCCCCTGCAGAAACATTGTTTTTCACTATTTTTTGTTTTAGTTCATTATCAAATTTTGAGTTTCTGAAAACTCTATCATACAGTCTCGACCATATGAAGTTCGAGTTTTCAGAAATTCGAGAATTTGAAGTGAACCCATAGATATATATATATATATATATATATATATATATATATATATATATATATACTGTACGCACACACACACACACACACACACACACACACACACACACAGACACACACACATACATACATATGCACATATATATATATATATATATATATATATATATATATATATATGTGTGTGTGTGTGTGTGTGTGTCTATTGTACCTGCACTTAAATTTTCACAGTTCTGAGGGTCAGTAGCTGTCCCGGGCCGTACAATGGGAAGCCCAATTCATCACAGTTCACATGAAAAAGTGCTGCAAATCTCAATATGGTGATCATGGTTAAAACCATATTATGCTGACCATAATACAAAGTGCTGTGTGTAGTACATGGAGACATACAAGATACATTTGTTTACTGACACCATTGCAGTTTACTCTGTATAATAGAGAAGCGACAAAACATATTTTAACTGGAGCAGTGGACCAAACAATTGATCCCTATATATCAAATTACAAGCACTTTAACAAATAAAATATGCTCATGTTTCCTCCAGCAATGTGTTGGAAAAGATGTAATTTACATTTGCAAAGGCTTTACTGAGCTTATGTGCTGAAATGTATTCATACAAGGCTGAAATATCTCTTTTCCTCATGCATGTTCCTGGAGAGAGTCAAATCACAAAACAGCATCCAATGTGACTATCTGTAATGCATTTAATCGCCTTTTGCAAAGTTCTTATATTACAAGATGTCTTCATTTAGCAATAACAACACTTAAAATGCTTAGTAGAAAAAATATCTCTTTAAAACCACATGTAAGCATAAGAAGTATTAATATATTGTCCTGTTAGAACAACAAAGTGCTTTATTGCTTATCTCACTAGTGAATATATAAAGAAAAGTGTAGGAAGGTGGTATATTATGAAAGTAAAGTTGTTTTAGAAAGAAATGTGGATAACTGATTTTATTATGAATCCTAGAGGACTAACTGGCTGAATCTCTGACCAGACAAAATAAGCATTAAATCTGCAACACAACCCAAATTTTGAGAAAAAAACAAACATTTTTTCACCCACCTGTACCCCCATGACAGCGGCATCACCCCCTTAATTATATTTTTTCATCTGCAAGGTTACTCACACCACACACACACACACACACACACACACACACACACACACACACACACACACGCACACACACACAAACACAAACACACAAAATGCTACTGCTGCTGAAATGCAACTAGAAATTGCAATTACAGTAATTCTGAATAGATAAAGACAACAGGAGAGCAGAAAATATCCAAGTATAAACTGTCAAAGTTGAGCCATAACCAATTATTGATTTATGTTCTAAATAGTTAAAAAAAATCTCTTTAATATATAAATAAAGTGAATGATGCTGATCTGGAGAAAATGTGCACCGAAAGTTTATTCCAGTGATGAGAGAGGTGCTTATGTAATGAACTGATCTGTTCTCCTTGTTTTATTTATCTGCTGGTAAAAATGTAGATCCTTTGTTCAGGTATTTGTGGAACTATTCAGTTTGCTGGGATAGAAAATATCTAGACCACTTGATCCCTAATGGCTTAGAAGGCAAGGCGTAGATATCCCCTCAGGAATCTATAAGTCACTGAACATAGGGACTGTGCTTCCAGTCTTTTCTCTTGCAGCTTAAGGTTTTTAAGCCAGTGTTTTTTTAGCAAGAAACCTAAGGGTGTTTCTAGTTGTTTAATATGTCTAGTGAGGTAAGTCCCAAAGGGTGCATTATATACAATAATTGTCCTAATCATTGATGAGTATAATAGGACATTGCCCTGTTTGGCTCTAGAAGATGCATGGCTGCTGTCAACCACTTGTGTTATTCTTTCAAGGAAGTTAACAAGGTTAACTAGACAGGAACTACCCTTAACTAAGCCAAACTGCTGAAGGTTTAGCCCAATGAGATTTGTTATGTCATAGTTAATCGGATAAGTTAGAATTGTTAAAATATGTTCTATGGCTTTGCATATGAGACTCAAACAGGAAAAGAAGGACAAAACCCATACTGATTAAAGTATTTTTATTATTTATAATATGGGGGATTAAATAATAGTCTCAGCATTGAAGCAGGTCTTCTAAATGACCCTGTAAAACTGAAGATCCAGTGAAGGCTTTCCTTGAATTATTAGATGTCCATATCATTATCAAACGTTTGTAACAATGCATGGGATCATCTGATTTACTCTAGACTTGGAAAAGGCTAGATGTGAAACCCTTTTCAGAAAACTAAAATTAAGGCTGAACATCCTGTCCTATGGCTATAATGACAGTAACAGAAAAATCTGAAGTTTTGTGAAATGATTATTATTAATTTAATTTAATCTGATTTTTTTTTTTTTATTTAATTTGATTATACTGGCCAACGTAACAGATTCAAATTAAGCTATCAAGTGAGAAGATAAAAGGGAAAAAAACAAATGAGTGTTTTCAAGGGGATACTATGGTAAACATACAGTGCTTGAAAGTATCCTGTATCTGTATCACATTTGTTCACATGTCACAGACGCAGATGCCAGCTGCTTGCATGATTTTCTCCTCACTTATGAGATGTATTCCAAGGTTCAAAATGCAGTATATATTGGGTATACCACTCTTGGAACTTCTGGAAAAACAGTGATGCACGTTTTTATTTTCATTTGCATGTCAGTGATTGTTCTTTCTATCAAGTATAGTTGAAAGGAATAGAGATGCAGTGCGGGGGGCAAAGTTCCCCACATTAGGGGTGCCTGCTTGAACCTTTGTAAAAACACTTTTAATACCTGTCATTTGCTCGTAGCATGGCAAGCCTGAATATTCTTGTCTACAACCATGCATTTTCTTGGGTTGCCATTTATAAGCTATTGCTGCAAACAGATGTGATGTCTCAGATGTTTTGAAGGGTCAGTTTAGATATGATACTAGATATACCAGGGGATATAATTTGGAAAGTTTTTACTCCAGCCTAATGTCTGGATAAAACTGTTAGAAATTCAGTCAGAATTCACCCATAGCCAGAAAAGTTATTTTTTTGAACCTCTGATCAGTTGATAAGATATAAATTTAGACGTTGTATAATCAACATTAGTCTGGGGAACTGTCTACCTGATAATTATAAAACAAGGGAACATAAAGTCCACAGATGCCTCATAAACATTTATTTTCTGGTGGATTAGCTTATACATATATACTATGGAGCAAAATCATCTCATAAGCTCTATTAGTATTTTATGAATTATTAAATATTAATTTTACAACCAACGCACGTCATTGAAAAAACTGTAATAAGCAGTTTATCCAATTGGTACGGAAATGTAATAGTATGTGTCCAATGTAATATTTATTTGCTATTAATTTCCTTACTTCTATTTCATTGATATGGATTCAAAGTACATAAATCAACATAGACTGTAGTAACAACATGTAATACTTGCACATGGACTAATAAAAGCTCAGTGTTTGAGTACTTAAAGGCTTAACAAGAACCATGGCAGGACTGGACACAGAAATCATAAAAATATGTCTGTCAAGTGCAGATGTACTAAATGACCAAAAAAACAGAGCTTCAGTTTTCTTCCTTGCTTAAGCCAACACAAGCCAGTTAAGTGGAAAGTAATGGCAGAGAAGTGGGGTGGAGTGGATCCCAAGAGAAAACCTTAAACTCTTTCTAATGAACAACTAGCTTTGCGCCAAAGCCAGTCTGGCTTCTCTGCCAAGAAGAGTTGATAGTCAAATTT
>NC_056728.1:1229900482-1230020482 GCF_019279795.1 Protopterus annectens | reverse complement strand
ACTAACATAAATGTACTTCAGGAATATCATCTGAGTCCATCACAAACCAATTCAGCAGACTGGTCCAGAGTGAATATAACTGATAAAACACTGTCTGGATTCAGCAAGTCATTTTTCTGCCTACCACAAAAAAGGTAAACTAGCATACCTAATGGAACAGAAGGCAGTGGGGTTAGTGAATAAGGCTTTCTGTAAATATTTGGAGAGGTGATGGTGTCATCTTACAGAGCTGGGACTAGGGGGTGCCACAGCAATATGTGGCACTGGTACTGCCCAGTGGCTTTTTGATACACAACAGCACCTGTTAAATGTGAGTGTTTGATTTTAATTGATAACTCTGTTTATGATGAGACTTGTGCATGGTTTATGTACTCTCCAGAAAACCTTTGGTTGAAGTGGTAGAAGGCTTTACTTGGAATAAACGTTTTGAATCTGGACTTTTATTTTAAAATCCACCACCTGGTAAAGTTACTAAAAGTTTCTTCTGATGATACTGAGACTAGTAACGTGATTATAAACAGCATTGTAAGTCTACAGGGAACTCAAACTAGCAGAGCCGTTTGTACAGAAAAGGCAAAACAATTTCATCAGAAGGAAATGCAAGGTGATAGATTTGAGACATGGAGATTCGAGGAGGGGCAGTGCTTTGATAAGACTAAAATTAGAAACTGCACAGAAAGTGAAACCTTGGACATTATAATCCCACACAGAAAAACGTATTGGGTCGTGCTGAAGGGAATATAGTGAACGATCATGGAAGGCTGGATGCTGACACGACAGACTGGGTACGGATTTAAATAGAACTGAAACAAACTATTAGAGTGCTCCAGGCAATGCACCCATTTCACAATCCTCCGCACTGAATGTTAAAAAAGAAAACCATTTGACAGCTTGCAAGCTGTCATTAAGAGATTACGGCTATTTATTAAAGAACCTGTAAGCTGCCGAACTGTCAAACATCTGTTTTAACTACTTTTAAAACTAAAACAGAAGTCACATGTGAAGCAAGCAGTTACTTTTAAAACAGAAACAGAATTCTGACAGGCAGATTACAAACTTTTTAGTATGTGATCACAAACGTATTAGGCTTTGATGGGGAACTGAGGGAAGGCAATGGCTGAGACACAGAACTATTACACACTAACAAACCAGAGATTATTAATACCCTTAAGGTGGTTGAAAAGAGGTATGTATTTTGCAGAGTAACACAGTGGTAATCTTGCCTGGGAGACAGAACCAGAAAGTGGCTTATCTTAATTAATTCTACTTGCTGTTATATGGGGAACCATTAATTACCACGGACAATCCATATTTAGTAATAATATTATCCTTCAGCCTTTTAACTTTTGCTTCAGGTGTAAGCCACTGTAGTACTCTGTAGCAAGATCCCAACATGCTATTCACTTTTGCAAACATTTTATCAATGTGCATTTTGAAGGACAGGGGTGCAGGGTAATACGATGATTCAGTTATTCCCTGATTTAAAGCTATTTAAGATGTAAGGGAAGATGACTATTTTCATATATGATTTTAACTTTACCAGTCAGCAAGTCACATATGAGGCTGACCGGCTTGATTTCCCATGAAAAGAGAAACCTTTGATTTTTTCCAAGACTAAAAACATTATAGTGGAAAAGAATACAGAAACTGTATCATTATTCGTTTTTATCTTAAATCATGTTATACTTTCTTCAAATGTTCAGACGTCCCACCTTTAAAGAGTGATTTGCAATTCATGAGCCAGATGTCTAAATCTCAATCTAACTTGTTGGATTATGTTGATGTTCAGGGGAGTCCGTACGGTTAAAGAATAATAAACAGTACCAAGTGTATGTATATAAAACTGAACTATCTGTCGCACACGAGGAAATGAGGAGAATGTTCCAGACAAACTCAAATGTTTTACAAAATTAGCTGGACAAGGGAGTTCAAGTTTAATATTGATAACTGATACTTAAGGCACTTTATTAATAAATGTTGGGATCTCGTATAATACTAGAAAGGAAAAACATCTATGACACAGCAAGTGGAAAGGATTTAGATGTGAATAATATAAGTATGATATCCGACAATAATAAGGACATTATTAAAAATAAAAATAATACCGGCGCTACTGTACTTTGTCCATAAAGGTACCTGCTCTTGCTCATAGCTTTGGGAATACTGCCACTTTAAATACAATGATAATATGCAAAATAAAATGACAAATGTGGTGCAGAAATTATAAAAGCCCGATATATAAAATTTAAATATGTGAAGTTTCAGTGAATAATGGGATTTGAATGCGATGGTATACTGCAGAGGTAATTTATAAGCTTTACAAATGTATACAGTCTGAGCAGTTAATCATTTGTAAGAGTCTATGTGGGGAGAAAAATAGAATTTGTATTCTCTGAAACAAGGAATGTAAAGAATTTCATAAGAAAGCATGTCTTATTTATACAAAAAGCAGTGCGAGGGCATTTATGTATTCCTTAGCAGTTATGGTACCAGCTTGAATGGTTGAACAGTCTCAGACCTTGGAAAGGTATAGGAGTACATTAAGAGAAAACATCTATATGAGTTCCTTGTATTCTGTCTCTGTAAAATGTAATCAGCAGTAGCACAATAGTCATGTGGCCCTTTCATCTTTTATAACTGAAAACATATTTGTTTCTGATTATTTCATCTTCTTATGTATTGCTTATATATACTTCTTTATATTTCTGCAATCACATACAGCGATCATAAATGTCATTGTTTGCCTTAAGACAGTTTCAAGTTTAATAGAAAATAGTCATGAAAATTCCAGGAAATTCTACTTGTGTGTTTATATTTCTCATAAAAAAAATGTAGCAGCTATTCTTGCTGATAGAATGGAAAATAAAGTGTAAATCATTTTGCCAGTCCAGGGTCATCCATACTAGATCTAAATGTATTAATTCTTATGTAAAATAATACAGAATGCATAGCTTGCATTTGTCTGTTATATGAGTTGGTAGTACAAAAAACATTTCAGTTAATAAATGTTAAACATATACAGTGATACTGTTTTTCTGATTAGGCATGATCAGTTGTAAAAATGATCTCTCACTTTATGTATATATTATCTATCTCTGTATACACATACACACACACACACACACACACACACACACACACTTGTAGATATGTGCGTGCTTATGTGTATGTGAATGAGAACGCGTGTATTTTGTTAACTCAAATGATTTTCATTTGAAGCCCATTTTCTGGTTATGCTATTTGCTCAGGGTCATACATTTATTCTTTATAAATATCACAATTGGACAAAGAATGCTACTTCATACCCTAGCACACCTTATTTCTTCTGTGGATGTGGTTGCTTTTCATTCTGAAGCAGTAATTTTTGGGGTCAAGTCATATTTAAATAGTGGACCTCCTCCCATTTCCACATTCTGTTTATCTCTGTCTCTCTCATGCTTTCATCATGACTTTTCTAGAGAGGATTTAATCTTCATCAGCTTATCACCCCCCATCTTACTCACATTCTGGTCACAACTCTACTACTGACTAGGCGTCAACAAACTACTTAAATTAAAGTCCTTGCATCTCGTGACATACCCAGTTGTACCAATGGCCACTTGATTGTTTATTGCAGCCGTCCTTGTAAGGATATTCCAGGAGCTTCCCTTGAATTATGACATATTTCTATGGCTTTAACCTGAGCATGTTTTTAACCCATTGTATCTGACAGAATAAGACTGTACCCAATAAATAAATAAATAAATACTTAGGTAATTGTTAAACCTTATCAAATTCTCATCTACTCTATTCTGCATGTTTCTAAAGGTAATCTAACAAGCTGTCCAATCAAAATTCGCTTCAGTTATTCAAATGAAGTAGAGCGAAGAAAGACTACAGGTTATTTAACACCTAAAATGAGTTGGGTGAACAGATTAATTAGAACTTCCATAAACATCACATCATGAGCCAGAAAGGGAAAGATGTCTTAATATGATAATGAAGCATGATTTATTTATTAAAGTCTCAGCCTAGGATATACAAAAACAATAAAATGTACAATACATAACAAGCACTGTATTATTAGGATAAACTACATTATCTATGCATTAATATGGGCATAGTTTATATCAACATACAGCAAATAGCTAAGCTTATTACATATTAATTGGGGAATTCCACACTATTAGTTGAAAAGTATTAGAAAGAGACTGAAGAGAGAGAGCAACTGTTGAGCATTATGTTACGTGACTAGATGGAATACATTTGCATTCAGTCTGACTTATACGATGGGTTTTTACAAATTAGGATAGGGAGAAGTATGCTTAAGACTGTAAAGGAAGGGAAGGATTCTTGCATTTTGTTTCTTAATACTAAGAAATGATGGACTGTATCATGCAGTTTTGATTGTGGAGCTTGCAGTAAAGGACCTGAATTGTTAAGGTTTCTGAAGTTGCAGGAGGGATGTCTGTCTTGTATGTTTAGAGGCTAAAGAACAGATAGTCTGCTCATTTAGAAGTTTGAAAGTCAAACAGCAGATCCCATCATTGGTTGACTGGAAGTCATTTAGATTTTTTCCAAAGTTAAGCAGTTGTGCTCATCTTTGGGAGGCAGGATGATGAGTTGTTAGATTTTGCTGAGATACATTGGATGGCTGTGGTATTCCTTTTGGGCCAGGAACTAAAAGGAATCCGTATTCAAGTTAGGAAATTAATGTAGCTTCACCAGTGTCTGACCTTACAGAGTTGGAGAGAAATTGGAAGATATGTTTTGCCCCAGATTAAAATCTTGATAATGGACTACAATGGTGTTGTGGGGACTACTGAGTTTCTGCCTTGTAGTGAACAGCACTTTTTTGTTTCTGAGTACAGGCTGAAAATGAATATGTTTTTGTTAATTGTTTGGGTCAAGGAGTAGAAGTCTGCTTGCAATTCATGATGTAGTGCAAACAGAGAAGGATTAGAGCTGTTAAGGACCATGGCATCAGCATAAACTCAGAAAGGAAGGTGAAGAAGATCCATAGCAAGCTTTTTACCATATGCAGAAAATAAGATGTGGACATAAATAGACGCTTGTGGGTCACTTTTATGAATGGGGGATCTAGATGTAGTTGAGTTGTTAAAGTTGTCAGTGAATCGGTGATTACTGAAATTATTGTGGAACAAGGGCATGTCATCTGGCTATACCTACTTCAGTTAGGTAGTCTAAAAGGGTAGAATGACAGACCACATCAGAGGCTCTGGTGAGAGCAATAAAAACATCTCCTGTGAGCATACCATTGTCTGTTTGCATTAGAATGTCATCAGTATCAGTGCAGATGGTGGTGGAAGTACTCTGACCACACCAGAACCCATGTTGTTTATAAGACAGTAGGTGGTACTGTATGATATATTGTGAGTTTATCTATGGCCATTTTGCAGATGTTGGAGATAATGTTAGCTTTAGATAAGCAGAGGTTGTAAATACATATGAGTGGTTTTGGGATGCAGTCATGCCAGCGATACATGGCCTAGGGGATAAAGATTGTCTGTGTTAGGACTGCTGAGTTGCATTTGTTCTATAATAGGTAAAATGTCACTCTTTGCAATTCATTTGAAGTAAAATAGGGGGATATATTTGAAATGAGATTATGAGAAAGACATCTGCAGTGAGGGGCTGCTTTCTAGATGGGGTATGTCACTGAAATGATTGATGATCTCTTATGAGAAAGGCCAGAGGCTTTACAATGATGAGACATGGATAGGTTTTACATGGTAAGCTGGTTGACTTCTTTCCAAATTCTTAAGAGAGAGAGATTGTAAGACGTTTTGATGATCTTGACATTGTCTTACAGCTTACTTCCCTAGATTAAAAAGCTGGCAAAAATGTTTGTTGGAATTGCTGTGGGATTGGATTTCCAAAAGTACCAGGCTTTATTTCTGAGTTTGAATAGTGCTTTATGCACACGTGGTAGTCACTGGAGAGCAAAGGGTTGCATTGCCTTAAGTTTAAGGAAAAGCAGATGTCTTAGGGGTACAGCTATATGTTGGAGAGCGGCTATGCCCCATGGCTGAGATGTGTGGTATTAAGGAGTCCAGGCAAAGGTGGAGAGCATGAACTGGAGATATTAATCTCTGATTTAGATTTAAATCTTTATAATTTTAGTTTAGGGCATTTTTTGAAGTGGGTACTGAAGGGAGGTGAATGAACTAGAACAAAAAAGACTCAAAGGGGTTTATTAGTAGTAATTTAGCATATTAAGGAGTTTTGTGAGGTTAGATTTTGTAGAGTAATGTAATAATTGTGCAATTTAAAGCAGTTAGAAATTCTTAGACAATTTACAGGATGGACCTAAGTAAGTTAATGTTAAACTCTCCCAAGAGTTATTAATCTTTTATTGCTGTTTGTAGCTAAAGCAGTGCTATACAGGTTTTGAATTTACCTATGGTGGAGGGAAGGGTTATGTGAGATACCGCAATGTGTAGAGTTTGAGTTTTGAAGGATAATACTGGGAAAGCAACCATTAAGGTACATAGTTAGCGCTGGGCATAGCTTGAGCAACTTGTTGGAGTTGTAGGGAAATATTTATAATGTAGGAAAGTGTCATCCTCATTTCTAGAGCCTGGTCTAGCATCAAAGTGGTAGTTATAACCAGGAAAGAGATTAAGCAGGGAGTAGTTCTTAAATTTAAGCCAAGAGTTTGTAACAGCTGTCAGATAAGGGTTATAAAGTATGAGGAAGGCACTAATTTGGTCGGTTTTGTTTTTGTCACTATTTATAAGGACACAGGAGAGTGTCTGGTCCTTAGTTGCTTTCAGTTACCTTTTAAAAGGAGCAATAACAAAAGTTTCAATAACTTGAAAAGATATTTGGATAATTTTCTAGGGTAGGTAATAAAAATAATCGGATTAATGACAATGAACAGAAATGAGAATAATATTAGTCTGGGGCAGAATCTGTCAGAGGTAATGGAGGCTTACCGTCGTGAGTGTAGGAGTTGAAATAGGTGGTAGTATACAGTTCTTATAGCTAGATGGGAAAGAGGCATATGTTAGTATATCAGATCAGACGTCCATATGGAGATCATGATACTTAGGGACAGGAATGCTGCAGCTGTACCAGAGACATACAGTGAAGAATTGTAGTATCAGTGACCTGGTTTTCATTAGAGGACCAGTGGCATGAGTACCAGCTGAGTGGACAAAGGAGCCATAGACCAGCACTCCTGCCCTTGAAGAAAGGATCATATCCTTTGCATTTGTCTTCCACTTTCTTGTTGTCTAGGCCGGGGATGTAGTAGCAGAAAAGAAAGTGAAAAAAAAAACACCACAGCAGTGATAGCAAGGTCTTCTATGAGACCTGCATGTAAACTAAATGATTTACTGTGAGGGAAATCTTTTGTTGTCTTAGAAGGTCAATTAGTCAATTTAACTCATTTTAACTCATTATTTTGTTATATCTATTGGGCAGCCGTGGTGGTCATGCAGTTAGCGTTGTCGCCTCACAGCAAGAGATTCTCCAGTTTGATCCTCGGTTGGGATGCTTTCTGTGTGGAGTCTACATGTCCTCCCTGTGGTCGCGTGGGTTTCCTCCGGGTGCTTCGGTTTCCTCCCACATCCCAAAGACATGCTGCAGGTGGATTGGATACTCTAAATTGGCCCTAGGAATGAGCGTGTGCATGTGTGTACCTTCTGTGAAAGGTTGGGCGCCGGGCTGGCAACTCAACACTGTAAAACTCCATTGCCAATCATGAGTGGACAGTTGATCCACTGTGGCGACCACTAACCGGGAAAAAGCCGAAAGAAGAAGAAGATTTTGTTATATCTATCATTTCTTTAATTCTGTGTAGACAGCCCACTGAATTTATTACAGCAGATTTCTGTATCTGTACTTGTCCTTAATTTTTAGCACTTTAAGTTTTGTTCATCATTTCTTAATGATCCGGAACAGCCCACTAACTTTATCGCAGTTTCTGATATGTATCATGCTAATATATTTCTCTTGTTTCTCTTCCCCTCTTCAAAACATTCAATTTCCCTTCTGTACTCATTGTGACTATCCTGACATACCCCTCTTAATGCTTAATATAGCCTTGCTTATGCATCTATCACTGTTTCATCATCTTTGTTTTTATATATTCACTATCAATTTACTTTTCCTTAATTCAGTAATTTTACCTCAACTTGTTCTCTTACTGCTGTCTTTCACTTCCTTATTCCCCTACTTAATGAATTATTCTCCTGTAGTCTGCATATGGTGTATAACTTGCGTATCCTGAAAGTTTTATTTTTTTAGGCTTGTTAAGGCTTAGCAGCTTAAACATTTAATTATCACAATGAAACTTACAGAGCCCCTCAGCATTCTAGTGATATTCTGTATTTATCACACTATGAATAATTACACTGATAATTCAGAATCTATGTTTACTTATTGGTCTGTTGGATTATGTTATTAAGCAGTTCAGGTTCTATTGTTTTTGAAGTAAAACAATCATTTATATCTAGCTAGGTGCTTCTCATACTGATTTAAAGAACGTTTCCTGTGCTTTTAGCTGCTACAAAGTGTATTTACTGCTCTAAATGTGAATGAACTGTTACACGCAAAAGGACTGTTGAAACTAGATGCTTTAAATATACCTACTGTAAAAGCAAACAGACTGTTATATCTAGCTATTTTAAAAGTGCTTATCAACTGTTTTAAAGCACAATAACTTGTTTAAAAGGCTTGTACTGTTGCACTCTAAGAGACTGTCATATCCAGCTGCTTTAAAATCTAAGTACTGTCAAGCACAAACGGACTGTTTATGTAGCTACTATACGTGCTATTTAGCTGGCTTAAAAGTGCATTAACTATTGCAAAATGCATGTAGCTGTTATTAACTGCATTAACTGTTGAGGTAATGTAAAACTAATGTGCTTTCCCTTGCCCTAATCCTACCCATATCTCCTTCTCCTTCCTAGGGTCTCTCTAAACTCTCTTGTCTGCCCTACCCAGCCTGCCCCCCCTCATTGAAAGGCTCGGCACGCTAGGGGACTACAAACTGCAAACAACCTAATATCACGCAGAACAACTGCTTAGTGTGTCTTACCTGCAAGGAAACAAGGTTATTAACTCTCCAATTCTTAATGCTGGTACAGTCTGCAGATTAACTTTGTAGAAAACCGCTCGGACGGTCCGCAGCACTGGTAGAAAACTGTAAGATATTTTCCAAAGAATTCTTGTAACTAAGGCAAAGTGTACTGTATAAAATATAAAGCCAAGGTTTTGTAAATCAGCCTATCTGTCCCTTGTAATACCTTACCTTTGGCAAATATCTGTAAAACCATAACAGATTGGCTCTGCAGCCTCAGGGTCTGCTTCAGCTCCGCTCAGTTCTATTTATTCTAACCCCATATCACATGACCACTCCCTACAGGCAATCATCGGTAATCCTCCCAAATCCCACCCCTGATTAACTCTCATCCAATTAACACTACTATCATCCAAATACAATATGACACAAACCATGCACTACTTCCTTACAGTCCACCTACTAACCCTCACAACCCTAACCTACACCACATCCTCACACACATACAAACCACTACCCCACACCACCTACCAAAACAACACATACCTTCACACCTACAAAAATCCACATAAGCTTCCCTATATCCCCCTCTCTATTTGATAACTACAAAACAGTGTTTATACACAACAAGTACTTTCCACTGTCTCACACTAGAAAAATATCATGCAAACTACACATAGATATATTACAAGCAATCAGACTTCATCTATTATTAAAGAAATACCTCCTTAACTCTGGAGATATTCACCCAAATCCAGGGCCAAGCAACATTGTACCCCCAAACAAACACACAACGTATCTACTTATCATTAACCTTAACTCTCACAGTATATCAAACAAACCCCCCCACTTACACGCATTCATAAGCCACTACTCCCCTGACAACCTTAACTCTCGCAGTATATCAAACAAACCCCCTGACTTACATGCATTCATAACACAGAACTCCCCTGACAACCTTAACTCTCGCAGTATATCAAATAAACCCCCTCACTTACATGCATTCATAACCCACTACTCCCCTGACAACCTTAACTCTCGCAGTATATCAAACAAACCCCTTCACTTACACGCATTCATAACCCACTACTCCCCTGACAACCTTAACTCTCGCAGTATATCAAACAAATCCCATCACTTACATGCATTCATAAACCACTACTCCCCTGACAACCTTAACTCTCGCAGTATATCAAACAAACGCCCTCACTTACATGCATTCATAACCCACTACTCCCCTGACAACCTTAACTCTCTCAGTATATCAAACAAACCCCCTTACTTACATGCATTCATAACCCACAACTCCCCTGAAAACCTTAACTCTCGCAGCATATCAAACTCACTTACACGCATTCATAACCAACTATTCCCCTGACAACTTTAACTCTCGCAGTATATCAAACAAATCCCCTCACTTACATGCATTCATAACCCACTACTCCCCTGACAACCTTAACTCTCGCAGTATATCAAACAAACCCCCTCACTTACACGCATTCATAACCCACTACTCCCCTGACAACCTTAACTCTTGCAGTATATCAAACAAACCCCCTCACTTACACGCATTCATAACTCACTACTCCCCTGACAACCTTAACTCTTGCAGTATATCAAACAAACTCCCTCACTTACTCGCATTCATAACCCACTACTCCCCTGACAATCTTAACTCTCACAGTATATCAAACAAACCCCCTCACTTACACGCATTCATAACTCATTACTCCCCTGACAACCTTAACTCTTGCAGCATATCAAATAAACCCTTCACTTATATGCATTCATAACCGACTACTCCCCTGACAACCTTAACTCTCGCAGTATATCAAACAAACCCCCTCACTTACATGCATTCATAACCAACTACTCCCCTGACAACCTTAACTCTCGCAGTGTATCAAACAAACCCCCTCACTTACATGCATTCATAACCCACTACTCCCCTGACAACCTTACCTCTCGCAGTATATCAAACAAACCCCGTCACTTACATGCATTCATAACTCACTACTCCCCAGACAACCTTAACTCTCGCAGTATATCAAACAAAACCCCTCACTTACATGCACTCATAACCCACTAATCCCCTGACAACCTTAACTCTTGCAGTATATCAAATAAACCCCCTCACTTATACGCATTCATAACCCACTACTCCCCTGACAACCTTAACTCTCGCAGTATAACAAACAAACAAACCCCCTCACTTACATGCATTCATAACCCACTACTCCCCTGACAAACTTAACTCTTGCAGTATATCAAACAAACCCGTATATCAAACAAAACCCATCACTTACATGCATTCATAACGCACTACTCACCTGACAACCTTAACTAGTATATCAACCAAACCCCCCCACTTACATGCATTCATAACCCACTACTCCCCTGACAACCTTAACTCTTGCAGTATATCAAACAAACCCCCTCACTTACATGCATTCATAACCCACTACTCCCCTGACAACCTTAACTCTCGCAGTATATCAAACAAACCCCCTCACTTACACGCATTCATAACCCACTACTCCCCTGACAACCTTAACTCTCGCAGTATATCAAACAAACCCCCTCACTTACATGCATTCATAACCCACTACTCCCCTGACAACCTTAACTCTCTCAGTATATCAAACAAACCCCCTTACTTACACGCATTCATAACCCACTACTCCCCTGACAACCTTAACTCTCGCAGTATATCAAACAAACCCCTGCATTCATAACGCACTACTCCCCTGACAACCTTAACTCTCACAGTATATCAAACAAACCCCCTCACTTACATGCATTCATAACCCACTACTCCCCTGACAACCTTAACTCTCGCAGTATATCAAACAAACCCCCTCACTTACACGCATTCATAACTCAATACTCCCCTGACAACCTTAGCTCCAAACAAACCCCCTCACTTACATGCATTCATAACCCACTACTCCCTGACAACCTTAACTCTCACAGTATATCAAACAAACCCACTTACATGCATTCATAACCCTACTCCTGACAACCTTAACTCGTATATCAAACAAACCCTCACTTACACGCATTCATAACCCACTACTCCCTGACAACCTTAACTCTCTCAGTATATCAAACAAACCCCTTACTTACATGCATTCATAACCCACTACTCCCTGACAACCTTAACTCTCGCAGTATATCAAACAAACCCCCTCACTTACATGCATTCATAACCCACTACTCCTGACAACCTTAACTCTCGCAGTATATCAAACAAAACTTACATGCATTCATAACCCACTACTCCCCTGACAACCTTAACTCTCGCAGTATATCAAACAAACCCCTGACAACCTTAACTCTTGCAGTATATCAAACAAACCCCATTCATAACCCACTACTCCCCCTGACTTAACTCTCTCGCAGTATATCAAACAAACCCCTTACTTACATGCATTCATAACCCACTACTCCTGACAACCTTACCTCTTGCAGTATATCAAACAAACCCCCTCACTTACATGCATTCATAACCCATATATCAAACAAACCCCTCACTTACATGCATTCATAACCCACTACTCCTGACAACCTTAACTCTCAGTATATCAAACAAACCCCATTCATAACCCACTACTCCCGTATATCAAACAAACCCCTCACTACTCCCCTGACAACCTTAGCTCTCGCAGTATATCAAACAAACCCCCTCACTTACACGCATTCATAACCCACTACTCCCCTGTCAACCTTACCTCTCACAGTATATCAAACAAACCCCCTTACTTACATGCATTCATAACCCACTACTCCCCTGACAACCTTAACTCTCGCAGTATATCAAACAAACCCCCTCACTTACACGCATTCATAACCCACTACTCCCCTGACAACCTTAACTCTCGCAGTATATCAAACAAACCCCCTCACTTACATGCATTCATAACCCACTACTCCCCTGACAACCTTAACTCTCGCAGTATATCAAACAAACCCCCCCACTTACATGCATTCATAACCCACTACTCCCCTGACAACCTTAACTCTCACAGTATATCAAACAAACCCCTCACTTACACACATTCATAACCCACTACTCCCCTGACAACCTTAACTCTTGCAGTATATCAAACAAACCCCCTCACTTACATGCATTCATAACCCACTACTCCCCTGACAACCTTAACTCTCGCAGTATATCAAACAAACCCCCTCACTTACATGCATTCATAACCCACTACTCCCCTGACAACCTTACCTCTCGCAGTATATCAAACAAACCCCCTCACTTACATGCATTCATAACCCACTACTCCCCTGACAACCTTACCTCTTGCAGTATATCAAAGAAACCCCCTCACTTACACGCATTCATAATGCACTACTCCCCTGACAACCTTAACTCTCACAGTATATCAAACAAACCCCCTCACTTACATGCATTCCTAAGCCACTACTCCCCTGACAACCTTAACTCTCACAGTGTATCAAACAAACCCTCTCACTTACATGCATTCATAACCCACTACTCCCCTGTCAACCTTAACTCTTGCAGTATATCAAACAAACCCCCTCACTATAAGCCACTACTCCTGAAAACCTTAACTCTGCCAGTATATCAAACAATCCCCATTCATAACCCACTACTCCTGTCAACCTTACCTTTTGCAGTATATCAAACAAACCCCTCACTTACATGCATTCATAACCCACTACTCCCTGACAACCTTAACTCGCGCGGTATATCAAACAAACCCGCACACTTACACGCATTCATAATCCACTACTCCCTGACAACCTTAACTCGTGTATCAAACAAACCCCCTCACTTACATGCATTCATAACCCACTACTCCTGACAACCTTAACTCTCTCAGTATATCAAACAAACCCCTTACATTCATAACCCACAACTCCTGACAGCCTTAACTCCAGTATATCAAACAAACCCCTCACTTACATGCATTCATAACTCAATACTCCTGACAACCTTAGCTCTAGTATATCAAACAAACCCCCTCACTTACATGCATTCATAACCCACTACTCCAGTATATCAAACAAACCCCCTCACTTTCATGCATTCATAACGCACTACTCCTCTGACATTCTAACCATAACAGAGACATAGAATGGGAAAGAAGGGAGAAGGCATTGCAATTGTCTATAAAAATAGACTTACTCTACAACCTCTACAAACTCCTCCTCCTAAATTTAATACTGCTGAGATCGTAGGCTCTATGCTACAACTAAACAAGAAAAAGAGTATCAATATTCTTTTTGCGTACATCCCTCTAGGTAATATCTCTCCAGTAATTGAGGAGATTATTCAATGGGTAAAAGACAACCTCCCACAAGAGACTATTCTACTAGGAGGCCTCAACACTGATTGGCTAGCCAGCAATTCTAAAAACCCGACCAACTACATCACCTTGTATGGATTCTCTCAACTCCTTCAAGAACTTACTAGAATAGATAAAAAGTCCCAAAAGGAATCTATACTAGATTGGGCATTAGTAAACTACCCAGAACAAAACTACCAAACAAGCTGTCTGCCAGATTGACTGAGTGACCACCTCCCAACTTTCTTCCTACGCAAACGTATTAACATACCCAAACCTACAGTCTTTAGACAAGTCAGAAATGATCGCAATGTTAACCCTCTAGATCTCAACACTACATTAAAAAAATGTAACTGGGAACCACTACGCTCCCTTGACTTGGACCAAACAGTGGACTATTTTAATACTACTTTCCCTAACGTCCTTAACCTAATAGCCCTCATAAGAACAATTAGAGCTAAACTCTGCTTTGCTCCATAACTAAGTCCACTACAGCCCTATTAAAATCCAGAGATAAGGCATGGAAAACCTGGAAGAAAGACAACACTAGTCTTTCTAAACAAAACTATCAGCACCTCAGGAACCAGATTAAACAGCAAACAAAGCTTGATAAACAGAACTACTACCTAAATATCCAAAACAAATACTCCAACAACCCTCAAAAGTTCTGGCATGCAATTAACTCCCTACTAAAACTGGGAAAAACCATCACACCCGCTCCCACCTCAACCTCCACAAATACAGATAGCGATATAGCCTCCAAATACAACCAACACTTTACTGAATCCATTAATTCTATATCTACTCATCTATCCAGAAATAGCTAGACACTGATGCCAACAGACCCTAACAACTCTTCTCCCTTTCCCTTTTCACTTGTCCCAATGTCTACAATAAAGAAACACCTCTTAATACTGAAACCCACTACTCTTGCAGCAGATGGTTTACCAGTACATTTCCTAAAAATGGCTGCCAACTCCAAATCCTACCCAGTCTCAATCCTTATCAACCACTCTATACAGGAATCATATATCCCTCGTCTGTGGAAAATCTCTTACATTATTCCCCTTCATAAGGGTGGAACCTCTTATGATTTCTCAAACTACTGCCCCATTGCCATCCTGTCTCCTTTATCAAAGATACTAGAGAAATGCATACACTCTCAAGTCATGCATTTCCTAAACTCAAACAATCTCCTCTCCCCTACACAACATGTTTTCTGCTCACACCACAGTACAACCACCGACCTTCTCTCCTTCACAAACCTGGTTAGCCAGCATAGGAATAACAAAAGACTTGTATCTGTTATATTCCTTGACCTCTCCAAAGCATTTGGCATGGTTTCTCACTCCATACTAATAGATACTCTAACCTCTTTATCCTTCACCCCCAACACTATTGCTTGGTTTAGAAATTACCCATCAGAACAACAACAAGCTGTCCAGTGGCAAGGAGTTTTATCACCTCTACTCCCAACCACCATTGGTGTACCCCAAGGCTCCATATCTGGCCCACTACTCTTTTCTATCTTCTATCCTGTAGGCCTCACATCCAGTATGCAGATGATTCCACCCTAATCTGCTCAGCCCCATCTCACACCTCCCTACAACACCTCGCCCGGGAATCTTTTGCCTCAGTAGAAAGGTGGATCACTAATATTCAACTGATCTTAAATCCTAATAAAACAAAACTACGTCAATTTATCCCAAACAAAGCAAAAACCACTCTCCTTCTCTATCTCCTCCAATAATGGAACATTCATTTCACCCTCTCACCACAACAAGCTCCTTGGTATTGAAATAGATAACAACCTCCACTTTGACATCCATATCTCTAAAACTATAAAAAAGGTACACAAAAATGGGTTCCCTATACAGACTTAAACACTGTCTATCAGATCAGGCTCAGGTCACCCTAGCTCAAACCCACCTTCTTTCCACACTAATGTATGCAGCCCCAATTCTCACTTCTGTTAGGAAATCTGACCTAGACAAACTTGAGTCCTGTTATAACAAAATTGCCAAGTTTGCTAAAAATTCCCCATTCAGAACCCATCACTGCATAAATCTTAGGCAACTTCAATGGCTTGAACTCCCAGTTACTTCTCTATCACCAACTTGTCATATCATACAACAACCTAAAACAACCCGACAAAACCCCTGCTCTAAAGCAATTACTGACTAACTACACTCCAAATTGTCCACTCCACTCTGCCAATAAATCACTCCTCACTATTACCTCAGCTAATAACACAGCCAGCAAAGCTCTCTTTTCACACATTATAGCAAAAATGTGGCATAATCTCCCTACATCTGTGACTTCTGCATTAAATACCACTCAATTCAAAAACTTCCTTAAGGCCCATCTTATAAGTTCTTGGCTCTCTCCATGTGTCACATAGTCCTAAAAGCTGTTACCTCTACACTTTCTCTTTTCTCTCTTTGTACATGCCCCAGTAAGCATGGTTCTTCCAAATGTTATCCCTTGATAAACATGAACTTGTTGTAATCTCTGTCTGTTTCTCACTACAAACAGAATGTACATATGTAAATATTTTGCTGATTTGATTTGTCTGTACTGTTTTTCACTTCTCATAAGATACTACTAGTATAACAAAATGCTTTTTTTCTATACTTTGTATAATACTAATATTGCTGTAATGCGTTGTTTTTGATGTAAGTGGAGCTTTTCTCCCCAGGCCTCTGCTGAAAATGGACCTCATCCAGTTGGACCATCCTGGTTAAAAAAAATAAAATAAAATAAATAAAATAAATAAATAAATAAAAAAATCTGTTATTTTTAAAGTAAATGGCAAAATAGTTTGAATTGCTGCCTCACTGTTCCTGACTTTGTGGTTTGGTTCTTAAATTATGTGACTTAGCTGTATGAAATCCCTGTGTTTATGTGGGTTTTCAGTAGGTGTTTTGGCTCCACCTACATTCCAAAGATATGCTGTTTGATTAATTTGTACTTACTGAATTGGATATAGGTGTGTGTATACAGGATGTGAGAAAGTGTGTGTGTGCATACATTCATGTATGCATGTGTATCTCTACATGTGTGTTCACTTATGTGTATTCATGTGCATTCATGTGGATATGTGTGTGTTTGCCTGTTTGTCGCAATCCTGCAATGGACTGGCATATGACCCAGGATTAGTTCTCTGCATTATACTCACTGAGTACCAGAATACACTACCTCTCATGTGACCCTGAATAGGATACCAAGAGTATGAAGATAAGAGTGAATCAATGCATGAAGCCCCTATTCTATTGAAAACTAACAAACATAATTATGTATTTGTTGTTTTTGTTTGCTTACTTATTTTATTTGTTTGGGGGCTAACTCAGAAGTTACAGTTTGGGATCAACAAATTTTTAATGAAGGTCTAAGGATAAACTTTCCTCAGAGTTTTCAAAACATAATGTAAATTAGTGTACTAAGAAAAATGAGATGATATGTAATATAGTGAAAATAGAAATGATCATAAAAAATAAAAAAGTTTCTGCCTACTCAGCTCTCTTTTTGCAGAGATCTAGGGCAGGTACTCAGTGCATGCTTGATCTATGAATCCCCACTGGAGACCAGGGAATGCAGGAAGGTGCTCATTACCAAGAGGGTTCATAATGCTTGAGCATATGACACATAAAGACATGGATGTGTGTCACAAAATCCCATTAGACACCATCCTTTTGGAGTGCCACAGTCATACACAGTAAAATCAGAACTACGGATTTGCCTACAAGCCTGCGAAAACCACCGCTAATTCAAAAGCCAAGAACTCGACTCAGGCCAGTCCAAAACGTAAAAAACATGAAAAACAACAAATTTTATTAAGCCACTGTAAAAGCTTTTCATTAGTACCTTGCACTAACTTCTTCAGACAAGCAAAACATTCCCACCATTACAAGTGAGTTTAAATACCAGCATTGAAACACTTAACCACGCCCCTTGCTCTCCCTTTAGCTCCTTAAAGGTACAGATCACAGCTAACTAAGGTGCATTTACAATTCTCTATTAACATAATAAAAAAAATATAAGAGACATATAGATTAGAATGTAAAGAGCTTCTTTGGCAATTAAGATTGGAAGCATATCGCCCCCCTGGTCTTAACATCTCGTTATCCATTAGTTGTTTTTTAAAACTTAAAAGTTTGAAGAGGTGACGTGCTGTTTATTCTCACAGTTTTTTTTTGTTTTTGTTTTTTTTTTTAAATGAGAGTCAAAAAATGAAAAATGAGAGTCGACAAATGAATGGTTTTATAACTCTTTATTAGTCGACAGTGGTGGAGGGTTAATAGTTATCAGTTATTCTTATGATTATACATCATTATCATTATTTTACAATATATATTATTGATTCTTATTTTATTACTTAGTAATTTTAGGTCTAGATACGCTAACTTTTAGACCTGTTTTATTTAATGACAGTATTAAACCTATACTGAGTAGTCTAAATTTATGTTATATTATATGTTACATGTCATATTTTATATTTCTATATTATTATTTTTATTATTTAGTGAGATATGATTAATATTATATTATTTTTCTTGGGTAGCTGTTCTAGTTATTTAGATACTTAGGACAGTATGCATTAATTTTATTATATTTATTATAATTATTACATTAGTTATTTTACTTGAAAGCAGGCAAGATACAATGTATGCATAGGTAATTGTTGATTAGGAAGCGTTGCGCTTCCATTATTAGTATTTATGCTGTAGGTTGAATATTGTTATTTTTATGTTATTATATATTTTACATATTTATCTACTTTATACAGTTTAATAATCAAAATATTGGGCTTTTTTCTTTCAGTTTCAAAGCCTGCTATTATTACAGTCTTGGTGTATGAATTTTTTATTTTTTTTATTTTTATTGTTTTATTATTATGTTAATAGAGAATTGCAAATGCACCTTAGTTAGCTGTGATCTGTACCTTTAAGGAGCTAAAGGGAGAGCAAGGGGCGTGGTTAAGTGTTTCAATGCTGGTATTTAAACTCACTTGTAATGGTGGGAATGTTCTGCTTGTCTGAAGAAGTTAGTGCAAGGTACTAACGAAGAGCTTTTACGTTGGCTTAATAAAATTTGTTCTTTTTCATGTTTTTTACATTTTGGACTGGCCTGATTCGAGTTCTTGGCTTTTGAATTAGCGGTGGTTTTCGCTAGTTTGTTTTTCCAGTCTTGAAAGTTTATTTCTTTGCCTACAAGCCTGCCAAGTTATATCGAGTCGGCTGCAGTATGATAACTGCTCCAAGACATTCCACAGGCCAGTCCCCCACTTACCTGGACAATATCATACCTTGTGAGGGACACAGCCAAAAAATGCCCTAATATGGAGCATTCTAGG
Source organism: Protopterus annectens (assembly GCF_019279795.1). Classification (NCBI taxonomy): domain Eukaryota; kingdom Metazoa; phylum Chordata; order Ceratodontiformes; family Protopteridae; genus Protopterus; species Protopterus annectens. Next base: position 1,230,000,783 of record NC_056728.1, on the reverse strand, counting down.
ACCCCATTATTCTGCTTAGGTTTGGGCCCCTGATTTGTAAGAGGAAAGAGCCATGGATTTTCCAAGAAGTGGTGGTCACTGGAGGTAGGATGCACCTATAAGCTGGAATAAGGATTGAACTTAAAGGTGGTGTTTTCTCTTGGCAAGATGCAGTGGAAACAACTTTCACAGTGTGGGTTCTATCAGTGAGCCAGTTGGCAACCCATCTTATGACATAGGGATTTATGCCTAGTTTAGTGAGTCTATCTATGATTCCTGAGTGAGGGATGGTGTTGATGGCTTGGCAAGATCTAGGTAGGCTGTGTGAACTACCTTGCCCTCATCCACAGCTCTGTTGACAGACTCAAGGAAGTCTATCAGGTTGAGAAGGCATGATCTACTTTTCACAAACCCAGACTGCATGGGGTCCAGAGTTTGGAGATTCCCTATGTCCTTATTTATAAGGTCCATAATAATGCAGTCCATAGCCTTACATATCAGACTTGTTAGTCTAAAGGGGCGGTAGTTCCCAGAGTCTGTAGTCACTGCCCCTTTGTGGAGTGCGATGACTGCAGCAGTGCACCATTTGGTAGGAACAAAGCCTGAAATGAGGCTGTGATTGAACAGGGTACCCAGGTGTGGTGCCAAGTTCACTTTGTAAATCATGTAAAACACAGCCAGGGATTTTATCAGGTCCCATGTATTCTTGGCTTTGGACAATGCAGTTTTTACCTGTGGAGCTGTGATAATAGGGAATTAGCATTCCTCATGTACTGTGATAGGCCCTTTAGGTGGTGAAAGGGGGGTAATGTTTGGACTGAACCTGTTGGCCAATATGTCGGCAATATCAGTTGGTTTTGTATATGTATTGCCATTGTGCTGTAACTCTGAGCAGATCTGAGTCTTGCCATGTAGATTCTTGACATAACTATATAATGCCTTGTGAATGTCTTTAGAATCTGCAGCAATTTTGTTTTCATAGCTAGCTTTAGAGGATTTGATGATGGATCTCAGTTTTTTGCTGAGGCTAACAAGGAAGATTTTCCAGTCTTGGGAATTCACCCTTTTCTGCAACAATTTCTTCCTTCTGTTGTAGAGCCTGTTTATGGCAGGGGGCCACCAGATTGGCTTCCTTTATTTGGAGGAGAGCATCTTGGTTCCATTTGTTATGGCCCATTCCTTGCAGTTGTCTATGTGCTCATATATTGGTGTATGATTCAGCAGTCATGCACCTATTTTCCATTTGCATGGGTGTTGTGAAGTTAACCACCTCTGTTTTTAGAAGCCCAAAACTGGCTTTTCAGAAGTTTTTTTACGATGGTTTCCTTTGGGGGGGGGGTGAGGCTGGGATGTGGATATCCATGGTGATTAACTTGTGGTCAGATATGACCAAGGAGGAGTTGATTACTGGTGTAGAGCAATGGTCGCCCATGCTAGCAATGACCAAGTCAAGAATGTTTCCACCCCTGGTGGGGGTAAGAATGAGTTTGTCCAATGCATTTGAATTAATAAATTCCATAAAACATTGAGCAAGTGTGTTGGTACATGAGTAATTTTCCCAGTTAATGGAGGGGTAGTTAAAGTCTCCCAGTATAAGGGTATTATGTTGTACCCTAATATTTGCCAGTGTATTTAGGAATGTGTAGTGGGAGTCTTGAGACATGGTGTGGGATCTATAGCAGGCTACAACCTAAATTGCAGTTTTACCCAGTGTTAGTTGTACCTGAAGTATCTCTGATGCATTATGTTGGGCTACCAGTCTGGAGGTGTGCATATCCTTTATAAATATGGAGACACCACCACCTTTAGTGCTTCAGTCCAGATTTAGGGGCCGAAAGGTGTGGTATGAATTATAACCTGGTATTGCTGGGGTGCTCTCTGTTGCCTTGAACCAGGTCTCGGTCACTGCACAGATGCCGATGTTCTCCATTTTAAGGAGTGCTTTGAGTGACTGCATTTTGAGATTTAGACTTCCAGCATTGAGTAGCATAACCCTCAGATTTTGTTTGCTTGTAGCTGTTATGGTGGTAATTTTATCTTCAGGACATTGCCTAAAGAAGGCACTATAAGGGTGGCAAGAGCCTTGGCCAGTATCCAGAATCTCTGGGGTGACAGGTGCAGGCCATCAGTGGCGAAGCATCGAGGTCTGACAATCATGTCATCCCAGGCAGACAGATACTAGATCCCCTTAGAATGACACCAGAAACTTAGCCAATTGTTGAAGTCAATCATTTTTTGCTTGTACTGTGGTATCATTCTGGGTGATGGTAGGATGCTACTCAGAGATGCTACTCAGAGAATGGAATATTCATGTCCTTTCTGATGTTCCCACAGGAGATTATGTTACACCTTTGTAATACATGTACTATATTCTTTGCATGGTATCTAATGCTGAACATGGCATTTCACTTCCCTTTTGGAGTTGCTGAAAATTATGCTACATCCGACTGTTACTTTTGATCTCTCTCTCTCTCTCTCTCTATATATATATATATATATATATATATATATATATATAGTAGCATAATGCAGTGCAGAAAGTGACATCACTTGATTTTTTTGTGATTCCACAGGAGGTCATATTACATCTACTTAATATGTTTTTTATAATGTCTGCAAGTTACCCAGTGCAAATCTTCATAGTCACTTCTTTTCTTATCTATACATGTTCACAGCATGCCTTACACTGGCTGGTAGTTAATTAATGCACCATGTGGAGATTTCGCATGTTCGCTTTACAAAGTCCTATATGATCAAAACCCTGTCTGCTTAAGCAGGTTCTCTACCTCTCTGTCCACTTCTTCTCCTTTCTAACATGTAACCAGTTCAGATTCTTAGGGAATGTTTACAGATGGCAAGATGCTGTTTTTATTTATTTATCTATTTTTTATATATTTGTTTTCTATTTCTCACTTCTATTTTCTGACAAAGGAAGATGCCCTAGTTGAAGATTGAGACTCAACAGTACGAATGCTAAAACTGAATTAAAAATAAGTGTGATTTGCTACAAATAACAGTGAACTGATACTATGTTACATACTATGTGTTCCTTTTTTTTTTTTTTTTTTTGCAGGGAAAGTAAACCTCCCTGCTCCCCCCTCCCATATTGCACTCTGCATCTCCAAACACTCCCATTACTGTATCTCAGACAAAAGAGCATTATCCCATATTTAGCAATTTTAGTCATAGTACATATATTCTAATGTACTGCAATAGAAGCACCAAAAACTTTATATAGCTTTATATATTTTAAAATTTGACAATATGGCCCCAAAGGGAATGAATATGGAACTTAATTGGTGAGTTTTACTTTAACTGGTTTTACAATTGTTTAATTAATTGTTTTATTGCAATTAGTATATAAGAAACGTGTTTGTCTGGGTACTGTACTCCTTGAATGTAAGTTTGCCGAGACATCAGAGTGGAATAAATTTTTGTTTGTGCTGTTACTGGCTGTGTGGTTCGGTTTTTAGTACATATATTCCCCTAAATACAGTTAATTAAAACAAAGTCCTATTTTTAAGGCTTATACAGTCTCTGAATGTATAACAGGCATTTTATAAAGGAGCCCTAGCATCACATGCTTCCCACTTTGGAATTATGTTAATTTCAGTTTTGTGTCCCCAAAGAATTTTGTTTTGGTTTCACTGCTGCTGAGTTGTATGATTAATTTAATTTTTTTTCACATGTTAAAAAAAATTAAAAAAAAGAAATTGAACTCCCAGTGGCAGTATAACACATGGCTGTAACATTTACCTCATTATACCTGTGGAAACTGATTGAATAAGCCACTCACACAGTCAGAAATCAGAAGTATTGGTTTAGGTTTAGCATGTATTATGGAAATTCTACAAGATTGTTTGATTCCTCATGTCAAAGATGTGCATGTACACAGGTAGACAAATAGAAAAATACTCATGGATTCATGCACAGATACACACTAATATTCTAAATGTTTTAATTTCTGATGCCAATACATTTTAACTTAATTTTCACGAATACATTCTGCCCTTTATATTACGAATTTTCTTCTTGAAAACAATAAAGTATTTCACAGTAAACAAAGAAAATTAAAAAGGAAAACAGCACATAAGGAAAAACAATAACGTGCTGAAATCATATACATCAAAGCATGTAATTATAGATAATTATAAATTGTTGCTTTAAAATGCCACACCATTTTAAGTTAGAAACTACATACTGACATGGCTGTTATTAACTGATAATTAACTGCTAGTATGAAAGCTTGTATCCTGTGGCTCAAATGCAAAAGGCAGGATTGTATTTCCTTTCTCCACAGCATGAATACTTGCACTGATCTGCATCTGGAATCTCTCGTTTAAGTTACATGACTTTGCTATATATGCAGTAAACTCAACATGTACAACAAGGCTTGTATTAATTCTCACAGTGCGACTGGGCATACATTAAGGATACTAAATGCCATATTATTAGTCCAGCTCACTTTTCTGTTGGAAATTCAAATTTTTATGAATGTATTCTATGTTACTAGTAAATAGCATGTTTCTCTTTAATCATCTTTACTGACTTTTCTCAAATTTGCATCGTTCATTTTGACTCAGTGTTATTCAGTCTATATTTTTATTCAGATTTCCAGTTCAAAATATTCCAGCATCCTCAACATGTTCTGTTTACATTAACTATTTATTCCACCATTATAATGTACAGTTTTAAAGGCTGCCTATTGTTTACATCGCCGTAACTCATTTAATAGAGCCCACACTTCTACTGACTGTAAAAACAAAACACCAGATGCAGCAGATTTGTTCTCCTCAGTCAGAGGAATCAAGATTGCAGTAAATATCATTGAGCAGAATGTTAATAACACACTCATAAAGGCATTGCCTCATTAAGATAATATCACATTTCATTACTGCTCAGCTGCAGAACTCTTTAACAGAACCATTACTTGTGACCTCACAACTGCATATGTCTGCCCTGTGTCTGTATCTCATTAACTGGTTTTCATACATTTATTTTACTTTGGTTACCTGCTTTTGTATTAATTGACTTTCTTTCATTAATCTTAATGGCCAGGACATTTCATATGCTTTATTTGAATTTTCTTACAAATATACACATACACCCTACTTTTTGGAGTCCTCTGCGTGATAAAATTCTCAGAACACTCATTTGTAATTCCCTTCTCAAACCTAAAACTTACAGTTTTGGGACCAGACACTTAAAGATATCAAATGAGACAGTATGCATTGTCAGGATGTTGGACTTGTGCAACAAGATGTGAGGATGCCGAATATGCTTTGGGGTTTCTTTTGGTTTTCAAAGTATTTATAGTCCGTATTTCTGTGAAGTACTATAAATTTCATTTTTTTCTTTTGATTTTTACTTTCTGTGAGATTCTTTTCAAAGTGAATTCCCATGTCAATTGCAACTGTGCAGAAGAGACTTTTCTTCTGTTTTCATTTAAATCTGAAATGACTCAGTCTCTTTCTCCATTGACTCAGTGAATAGTACCCCATTACCCTATGGATTTCTAAGTTTCAGGACAATACATTATTTCAAAACTGAAAAGAGTCTCAGAGCATTACTGTGCATGCCTCTGTAAATTTTTCATATGACTTATGTCACTCTTTGCAGCACTGTTCTTTATTTCTCTGAAATCTAATGGTGCAGTTCTTTAAATCTTAGAATTCACAACAGAGTAGGGGTAACATACATTCTATTAATGCCCTCTCTCAGTTCTGCAACAACTCAGTTTTAGAATAACCTAGGTCACACCAAGAGGTCAAAAGCCCCACAATATATTAATTGAGGATATAGGAAATTAACCAGATATGCACTGTATTGTTACATTACACAGCAGACATACCAGCCTATAAATCAGGACACCAATTATTCTCACATAATGTATAAGCTTGTTAAATACTGCAATCATTAAAATGGTGCAAATCAGAACTGCTGGAAATGTACTACTCACTGAATGGAGCATACCTTGCTTTTAAAATCCATTCTTAGCAGTGGTAACACTTTTAAATTGGGGATGTTGGTAAACATGTGGTAGCCTTGGAACAGTCAAGTTCCTTCTAAATGAGAGAATGGACAAATAGCAAATTATTATTGCAGCAACAGTTCTGTATTGAAAGAAGTGAGCACTCTCACAAGTGCAAGATTCTATGAAGTCAACTTGGTGAAGCAAATTTCAGTGACAATGGATTTTTTTTCTTTTCTCCACTGTTGTCCCACCTCGGATTAGGTATTTGTTTGTTTGTGTCTTTTGGCTTTTCCCGGTTAGGGGTCGCCACAGCGGAACTCCGGTCCGCTAATGATTGGCAGTAGAGTTTTACGTGCTGGCTTGCCGGGCCTAACGCACAACCTTCAACGAAGGAATGTCCATTCACGCATGTCGCCACACAGAAGACGCTCTAACTGAAAATCGAACGAGCAACGTCTAACTGTGAGGCGACAACGCTACCACAGCACCACCACCAAGATAAAAGAGCATTCCATCTTGTGGACAATGCAGGAGGCTTACTACCCTCCAAAATGTAACCTTACTCCATTTTGCATTTACGGTACCTTCAACAAGTTTGTTTCACAGGATTGGCACTCACTGAATTTATTGTAGATTTATTGACATGATTTTGCATGTCCTGTAGCAGACAAACAACTGCCCTCTATGGCTGTTCCTACAGCTCCAAATATTCCTTAATGCCCCAGTATTACTTTCACTAATGGGACTACTTGATTGGTGGGTTAGGAAGTAGAAACAGCACAGAAAAGAACACTCAGCAGATCTGCTGCATGCTGGGGGATATTTTGTATGTCGTAAATGGGGAAGCTGCTGATAGTTGTAGCTCTCTGTTTTATACCCAATTGATCTGAAGAAGTTTATTCATTGTAATAAACGAAAAGCGCTTAATCTTATTGCAAGTGTCATCCTTTTTGTGCTGCATCGTGGTTGCATCGTGGTTACTTCCTTGTTTTTTTTGGATTATCAGTTTGTGTTTTGCTTGTGTTTTTTACCAGTGTTTATACCCAATTTAAGCAGCAATCTGGCACACACCTATGACACTGTTCTCATCACCAGGAATTTGTTAGATTGCTGGCAGATGTCCCTCTTTTCCAGAGTGGGCAAGCTGGCAAAAAAAAACCACTCCTTCCTATCACCCCTGTTTAACTTCTCAAATGCCCCAGCCATTAACTGAATTCAGGCTGCCTGATTTGTAGCCACTGCTCCATGATTTTGTGCCATGGAAGGTCGGTACATGTTTTCTTTTAAATGCTTGTTCAGATGCAACTTGTACAGTATTAATTGTGACCTCATAAGAATTGTTTTACATAACTGCACAACTGAACTATTGCTGTCTTTCCCCATAGTTATTTATAGATGTATGCTTTAGTTCTTTCCTCTTAAGATTTTAACTGTGCTTTCTTCTTGTTTTACTTTAATTATGATTGTGTTACTACGTTTTTAATGTAATTATGGATCATTTCACCCCGGCCCTCCTCTAAATGAATAATGAGTTGTTATGCCCAGATGGGCTTTCCCGGTAAACAAAAGTAAATAAAAAATACATTAAATCAAAAGGTGAAATTCCATAAAAGTACCGAAATGTTAGGAATCAGGCAGCATCATTCCTGAAAAGTCTGTTACCATTTTGTTTAGATTGCTTACTTTGTATAGCTTTAAATCAATAGCTAAGCACTTTTTCACCACTGAGTGGTTTGTTGCCTGTGTTGATTCTAAAGGTGATTAAATGACTACACACACACACACACACACACACACACACACACACACACACACACACACACACACACACACACACACACACAAGTTGCATGCATGGACATGCACACATAAAGAGAGGCCTGTCAGTTGCATGCATGCTAATGCACATTTACAGATATACATATGTGTGCATATACACACTAAAGTTGTAGTACCTGCCAGATCAGTACGCATCCTAACCACCATTCAGGGCAATACTTAATACCTTACTACAGGAGGTAATTGGCAACACACACACACACACACACACACACACACACACACACACAATCACAACACTAAAAGAAATGCTGGGAATATAATAGAAATTTGGAAAACAAGAGCTAAGCTTCATAATCATATCAACAGCTACATACGGTCAGTTCTGACTATATAGAAATGGTCTATTTATCAGCAAGACCTATCTATCCATCCAACCACAACCACTTTTCCTATTTTTGCACATAGGGTGGGGTGCCACTTCAACAGTGGCAATCTAGAGTAAATGTTTACACTGCTGGGTGGCTAGAAACACCAGCCATTACTTTTAAAGTGACAGCTCATACACGGGTACAGCATACATTCTGCTAAGTGATTTTATAATGCTAGTTGCTCCCATGCAGATTTATTTTAACTAAATTTTGAGAAAAACGATGAAGCACCAGTGAGGGTATGAAAGACAATGCATATGTTGTAGCTGTGGAAGTCAAACCATACAGCTTTACTTCTGAGTGTTTTTTTAATTGCGTTATTTCAGTATTTTAAGATGGCACAATAAATCTAAAAGTTGTTTCAAATTATATGAGCTAATCATTTTACTTTGACCACACCACACTGTAGAACAGAATACAATTAACAAATAGGAAATGCTATTCTTCTAACTTAAAAATATATATCTACGCTGGAATCAAGTGTTTAATCTGAGGTATTAAATTACATGATATCACATTTTTACATATATGCATACTTGTTTAATCTTTCTGAAAACTACCTAACTTTTATATATGACTGTTTGACAATTGTTATCTCTAACTAGGAAATTGTCTCATGATGAGCAAGTCAGTCTTTGGAGCACAATGTAATTTTTTGCAAACTCCTATACTAGAAGACATTTAGACTTCGCACCCTTATTCAAAAGGAATAACAGAGACTCATATCACATCTTTTTAGGTTATGTTCCCTGCAATCAAACGTACCATTTCTCAGTTTCAGGAACACCACAGTGGGTGAAAAATGCCACTAGAGACATAGTTGCAGATAGAACGCTGAAGCTTTTTGGTGTTTGTGTTTTAGCATAATGCAAAAATGTACATTTCAGGAATGGAACGGTAATGCTACCTTATTACTACTGACACACTAATGATTAGTGAAAAAGTGAAACATATAGCCACCGAATGTTTTGTGGCTGCTCCAGAATTCAAATAACAAAAGTCTCAGTATCACAGAGAACAAAGGGTACTGCAATTCATAAAAATCAGTACCACAGGGGTGCCATACCACTGCATTAAGTAGGAAATTAGGGCCCATGTATGCAAAGACACAGGAAAGGACATAAAGTCAGCTGTAAGAAGCCAGTGTCATATCAACAAAGCAGAGGAACACATCTGGTTAAAAACTGAGCATATCCTGCTTTCTCGCGCTGATTTCTTTCTTCATTCCTGGCCTTGCCACCTGCTTTTGTTTTACCACTATTTGTACCAGTATACCTTTAGCATCTCAGTATTTTATTGTGACACCAATTAGCAAATGGTATTCTGAGAACAACATATAAGCACTGCCGTTATGAAGACCTCTAATCTGAAACAAGTGTGCATTTCTTTAAATTTCACAATTTATTTTCACTGTGATACAGTTCAGTATAGGCATATCACAATAATACATTCTGGGCTCGCCTTTTTAAAATTGTAATAGGCATAATGAAGAAGGCATGCAGTAAAGTCCCACATTTTGTTACACAGATGATAAGCTGTGCCAGCATTATTAGTTCAATACTACCCTAAACCTGATATTGCATAAAGTGTTTCTGCCTTACCAGTCCAAAACTAGCCTAAATCTGAAATCTGAGGTAAGGTATGTTCACAGATATTGAATAATCCTTAAACTAAGTCCAAGTCCAGTACATTTTCTTCCTCAGTTGTGGTCACATTAATTAATAGTATTTAAAAGGAAGATGAGTATATGTCTTTACCTACCAATGTTAGTTTTGACCCATGTCGGTCATTTTGCTATCAAGCTTATATAATTTAGAAAAGTATAAAATATATTTAAACGAATGAAGAGTGCAACACCCCACAGAGCAAATGCCTTGCTGCTATAGACAAATAGAAAGTATAATCCAAAACACAGCAAGCAGTAAAGGCAAGCACGTATTCCAGGAAACGCCAGTACTCACTTCAATATAAAATAAAACAAGGATTCTTTATTGTGCACACTCGGTAAGCGCTTTCACTACTCGCTTCATCAGACCATCAAGAGCACATATCCCAGGTCACTCCTTATATAACAGCAGCCTTAATCAATTATATAGTTAACTAGCAATCTTTTTAAAACAACACTCCCATACTAACTGCACTCTAAATATAGTGGAAGTTAGTGTAAGCATATAAAAACACAAACATGTATAAACTAGGGACCCATGACACTCAAACTGTCTAAGGCTAATAGAAGTATAAAAAACTCTATTATCTATAACAAAGCAAATGAAAAAATAAATTAATATCAGATAGATATGTTATGTAAAGACATGTTGAACAAGATTTATTATGAGGACCTTCTTCTAAGACAAAGGGTAGATACCTGATTCAAAAACATATACAATAAGTCACCAACCCACAAAGGGCTAATTCACCATTAGCCCCCTGGATTTCAATACAGGTACTATACTATATTTAGAGTGCAGTTAGTATGGGAGTGTTGCTTTAAAAAGATTGCTAGTTAACTATATAATTGATTAAGGCTGCTGTTATATAAGGAGTGACCTGGGATATGTGCTCTTGATGGTCTGATGAAGCGAGTAGTGAAAGTGCTTACCGAGTGTGCACAATAATCTTTGTTTTATTTTATATTGAAGTGAGTACTGGCGTTTCCTGGAATACGTGCTTGCCTTTGCTGCTTGCTGTGTTTTGCATTATAAAATATATTTAGCCTATTTAGAATAAAAGGAAATACATGACCCTGGTTATCCAACAACCTGAATAAAAAACTATGGGAACAAGACAAACCAGAAGCTAGAGAACAGTCACCTAGCAATACTGTAACCATCTTTCCTGAGATTGGCTGTCCTAGTCATAGCTAAATCATTTGCTCACATTTATAACTTATCCCATAAGTTTGCTCCTGCTCTCAAGTATTCAGTCACAATCCTGTTTGTTCATAGGTTCATAGGTAAGTACTAGGCTATCTGCCCTAGGGCATTTATAAGCCTAGCCAGAATTTGTTGGCTTTTGCCTCCCTTTTAGACTAGATTCCTGAGCCTCTGTCCTGGCATGAAAACGGTCATCATACTTAATGACTAATTCTTGAAAAAAAAAACTTGGAAGCATATTTCTTAACTGTCCCTTATTTTGCGTTATATTTTTGCCTTGCTCTTTGTAATATTTTTGACTTTGTGGTTAACCAATAATAACTTATTGTTGGCATTTTCCAGAATTATTGAGCAAAGAAACTGAGAGTAACACATAACAGAATATAAAGTGTAAATGACACTGGAAACACTCAGAGCCACCCTGATGCCATCCACTCTAACATTCAAGTTGCTGCACATGGAATATTGTCTCTTATTAGCCAACAGGTTAGGCACAGGTTTCCAACACTATTCATTAAAGGCATACAACCAAGACACTCCAAAATTAAAAAGATCACATTTTGGAACTACTGCAGCTGAAAAATTACCTGCTAAAATTAGCCATGCAACATGAACGTCTCTGCTGCGGACTATCAGTAGTGAGAAGGGGCTACTTGTATTTCACACCAATTTGGCTAGGAACCATGCATCTGTTAATGAATGTACATGCTTCTTGGACAAAGGTTCTCTTAGATACTAGATGTTAGGACTGCTCCATACATAGTTATAGTCACATTAATGAGGGCAGAGGATCAGAAGATTGTAATCCCATAAGCAGAAGTTTCAGTTTGAATAAAAAGTTTCATAACAGAAGGAGTTTCAGTTTGGTAGTCCTGGTCCATGTTGTGTATGTTGCTTATTGTTGTGCACTGACTGTTAAAGAATTGACTGTTCGTGAATTTCTTTTATTTAATATGTAGGCAATGTGATCTCTGATTTCAATTGTTATGAATGAGTACTGCACTATATTCTAACTTCCCTGGTTTGTGGCCAGATATAATGGCAAAAGAAAAAATGTTTCTCCCCACATTTTCCTGTAGTGGCAGCATCCTGCTGTACTGAGGAGGGCAGAAACAAGTCCAAAACATGGCATGTGTACAACTACTCAGTTTGGCTTTTTGGTCACCAAAAATGCATTCATAATGATTTTAAAACTAAGAAGTCATGGGCATTCATAAGGCATCTAGCTGAAACACTGGTGTGTCCTTAAAGGGTCATTTGCATATATTCCCATGGGCAACCATTACAGGACATTTAAGGTATTAAACTGTGAAGGCATTTGCTTGGATGAGTTTTTGTTGCAGTTTTTACTGTATGGTTTGCTTTTGTAACCTTTTTACCCTTTGCTTGGGTATTATATAATATGCTATTTTTTCTTTTACACGTTGTACTGTTATCTTTCATACCACTGCACTGTTTTATAACTCTCAACCAGTGTAATCAATAATTGTAAATTATATTTTTTACTGGAGCTTTTCTCCACCATCTCCACTGAAAAGGTTCTTTTAGGCCCAGTCAAACCAGCCCAGTAAACAAATGCCAATAAATAAATAAATAAATAAATAAATGCGTTTTTAAGGCTGCTGTTGAAGAAAAAAATCATCAAGGGATATGTTGCCTGCTATGTCATCCGATCATTTAAAATACATTCATTTTGACAATAAAGAAGACTTTCCAGTCGTCTGTATCAGAGATCACATTTACTGAGGTTGACTTAGTACCCAATGTGCCTAATGTGTAAGTACTACCCCACAGGGTAATGACGACATTAACCAGGTGCATGTCTCATGTTTGCTAATGCAGTTGTTGCCTATTGGCAGACCCAATTTGTCATTAATTCCAAACTTGAGTTTAGCTGGGTGTTTTATGGATGATTTCTGGACGACATGATTTTTTTATGGCCTGAAGGAGAGGCTAAGTTACAAGAATTTTATGATCATTTGCACACCACCACTGATTTTTTGAGATTCACAATGGATGTTCAGACTGATTCAGTAAATTTTCTTGATACTATTATTAGGAAAAATAAAGAAGTGTTTTGAATCAGTCTATCATAAACCTATATGCTCCAATTCTTTTTTTTATATTTTGATAGTATACACCCTTTTCATCACAAGAAGGCCCTTGTGAAGGGACAGTATGTAAGACTGGCAGGATAGTCACAGATGACACTGGATTTCAACTTGAATGTGACAAAGTCATGAATATGTTTAGTTTGGGAGGATACCCTGAACCCTTTTTGTTAGACATTTTATCAGAAGTTTATGAGAAAAGAAGAACAGACCATTTTACACCACTATTAGTATCTAGGGATAAGGTGGTGCCTACTTATGCACGTGTAGAGGAAGGTGTGCATGAGTATAGCAGAGCCCTCATTTTGACATATAATAATAATTTATTTGGGTTGAAATCTGTCATCCAAAGGAACTGGAGGGATTTTGGGTGGAGCATGAAAATTTGAGGTTGTGGATAAAAGGCCGACCATTGTGTACAAGAAAGATTTATGTGTTAAGACTCTACTGGAAAGACCAGTGAGAGACTTGCGCCATGGAAGGATGGCTAAATGTGGCCACTGTTCCAGTGCCCATACATTTGGGAAGGGACATCTGTGGTGATAAAAGGTTATGGTGAGGGTGATATTCTAAGAAAATGTTATTGTGGTAGTAAGGGGGTAGTATACTTGGACCTCTGTGACCACCGCAGTGCATTCTACATATGTAAGCCTAAGCTTAGTCTAAAGAAAAGGGTTTATCAACACCTTTACAACATTAAGAAAAAGGATGGAAGCACTATACAAGCATATAGAAAAAAATTGCTTCATAGATTCAAATTTTTAGTTATTGATTAGTTTGACCTAGGGCAGAGAGGTGGACCAGTGGATGATTTTTTGGAATATCAGGAGCTTAGATGGCACGTAAAAAGTAATGCCACTGTATACCCTGTTCTGAACCTCTTTGTCTAGTATTTTAAAACTGAAACCTGCTTTTTATGGAAAATAAAAAATAAAATCAAAATAAAAAAAGTTGTTTTTAAAGCAAGTATTTTTTTTATGTATCACTGGTCATGGTTTATCAAGTTAGGAATGTATTTTATGTATGCAATGGTTATTTATACTTAATAACTTCTTGTAACATCTGTTGTTAAGGTTTTAGGTGGTGTGTGGTACTAGCTTAAACAATCTCCATGGTGACTGATTGAGTGAGTAGTTGTTGTGAAGAATTGTTCTGAAGAAGTCATGTTGTACCAAGGAGGAAAGCGCTTAACACACTTATTTTGTGGACTCAAGTTCCGAAGTCTTTACCACCTTTTTTGTTGTACTTCTGATACCATGTCACTCGTCCCTTTCTAACACAGAAGATAAGTAGGTGTTTTTTTAGATGCTTTAATACATAGAAACATCAGAATGGATAGCAGCATCATAAAATATAACGAACTGATTAACTGACAGACCTTACATACATACATGCTTATGTCTCAACAGCTTACTACAAAATGGCAGTCGAGCTTGCACGTGCTCAGTATTTATACACTTATGCAAGCCCTTGGATAGCTTCTTAAAGGTACATACACACACACATTGAGCTACAAAAACTAAGTAGGATATTCCTTGAAGTACCAGATCAGTGTTGAAGAGATAGTTCAGATAGCAGAGGGGACTTAAAGTATATTTTTCAACTGTGTTATACTAACTCTCCTTGGAAGTGAAAACATTTCTTAAAAAATAACTTGCATAAATGCATTTGGGGTATGCTTTCCTGGACAAAATTTTATATCACAATCATTTTTATTTTGTGGAATGCTTACAGTAGCATGCAAATGCATTATACATGCCTGGAATAATTTCAAATCACTGGTATATCACAACAGACACTGTTAACACATAGTATTGCATATCCATCAATATTAGTGTTGGGGTAAGAACTGCAAGGGTAATATCATGTCATAGACAATGCACTTGTGTCATTACATTACAAGTATATGTCACAACCCTCATACGTGAGTTGGCAAATATGATCAATTTGTTTGCATGGTGTGGATTAAATAAAATTTAAATGCTAAATTATTTATTTATAGCATTTGTTCACCAGATAGTGCAACTGGGCTGAAAGCTCCCTCTTTTAAGCAGAGGCCCAGGAAGAAAAGCTCTGGAAAAGTTACAATACATAAATAACATAGTAAACTGAGGTATACAATAATCAGCCAATAAGTAATGTTTAACCTGAGTATCAATGATTACTAGCAACATAAAGTAAAGAGCTATGTAAAATATTTGGAAAAGAACTTGGTAGAAGGAGAGGACAGGAGGAAATGGAGGACTGGTGTTAAGAAGGGAAAGAGAGAATGTTTAGGATAGGTAGGAGGAAGAAGAAGGAGAGAACAAGGAGGAGCTATTGAAGCAATAACTGAGGATATAGTGCTTGGAAAAAGTAGGAGAAGAAAAGGGGCAGGAGACATTTATCATCCAGGAGTTGTGCATGTACAGAGCCATGTATCTTTTATGTATTTTCTTGTTTGTGCCTTAAAAGAGTGTTTACTGGGTTTCTTAGAATGAGAGGAAGGGACTTTCAGATTTTAGCCAGAAAGGGCCAGATGAGTTGTTTGCTTTTATAACAATTAATACAATTTTGTTGGTGGATCTCAGCTGTCTATTTAGATTATAAAGTTGTTGAAATTTTTCAGACTAGGGCATTTGTCTGGTTAATAGATGCATTTGTGGGAAGTGACTAATTGGGAAAGTGTTAGCTCTAACCAATAAAATGTATTTTACAGCCAGACAGTGATGTGACTGGATCCGTCTGAAAACTCTGCCACTTGATAACGCTGTTACTTACTTTAATACTTCATTCATTAACCTACTAAACAGCTTTGCTCCTCCTAGAACTAAAAGAGTGAAATCCAAAACTGCCCCCTTACTTTCCAAAGAAACAATAACCCTCATGCATACCCGTGATAAATCATGGAAACTCTATCAAAAATACAAAACACCTAGCTCCCTTACTGAATTCAAACAACTCTGTAACACAGTTAAAAAACATATCGCAGATCTTACTATGCTAAGCTTCAAAATAATCACAAATCCAACTCCCCAAAAATTCTGGAGTAGTATCTCTGCCCTCATTAGTCCCAGCAAAAAAGATAATCCTTGCCCTGACCCTAGCTCTCTAGATCACATCACAGCCTCCAAATTCTTCATAGATTCTATAGCCAAGCTCACCACATCCTTCCATAACAACTCATCAGCTCCATCCACTTCTCTCATGTACAACTCCTCTCCTTCTGCAACCACCAGCCACCCCTCTCCCTTCTTCCTCAAACTCATTTCTGTCAACACTATAAAAAACTCCTCCAAAAATTAAAACCATGCTCTAATGCCCCTGACAATTTACTGTCTAACTTCCTCAAGTTAGCTGCTGATGGCACAGCTCTCCCCATCTGTATCCTAATCAATCGTTCCATTCAAGAATCCATTCAAGAATCCTATGTTCTTTCAAGTTTTTTAAAGTTGTTTCACGTTTCAACTTTCTGTTACTTAAGAAGTTAACTTGTGAGTGTTTCTGCCATTTCACACTGAGCTAATCGGAGGAAAGGCAATGAGCAAACCCTGATCTATGATGTATAACATTAAGTATCCTGTTTTTTGATTATTTTTATGAGTTATTTATAGCACTTTTATTGTCTGCTGCATACTTTTCTAGCTAGTTTCACTGTGTGTGAGGTATTAATTGGAAATTCTCTACGTTTGTTAAGCACCTGTCTGGGTTTGTTTTTTCTGATTTCCTGCCAAGGTGTGTATCATATAACTTATTTGTTTGCAGTTAAAAGCATTCTCTAGAGTCTCCTTGCTCCTTTATCTGTTTAAAACTTTCATTTAAAGGCTCACTGCTGCTTTTTGCTGTGATAAATATTTCTGCAGTTTTTTTTTCTACCTAAGTAGTGTGGGTAGTTGTAGCATTGTCCATATTCAGGCTTGTGTTTTGAGCCTACTTGTTTGTTTGTAGAGGCTGTGTGTCTGAGTACATGTTCCAGGCCATCTTAGTCTAGCCAAAGCCATTCTTGCATTTCAGTGAGTAGGGGATATTTATGGTCAATGACTGATTGGGGTTACCTGGACTAGGGCTTGGAGTAAGCACCTCATTGGTTCTTTCAAGCTTTTTTTAAAGTTGTTTCATGTTTAAACTTTCTGTTACTTAAGATGTTAACTTGTGAGTATTTCACCCATTTCACACTGAGCTAATCAGAGGAAAGGCACTGAGCAAATCCTGATCTGCGATATATAACATTAAGTATCCTATTTTTTGCTTATTTATATGAGTTATTTATAGAACTTTTATTGTTTGCTGCATACATTTCTAGTTAGTTTCACTGTGTGTGAGGTATTAACTGGAAATGTTCTACATTTGTTAAGCACCTGTTTGGGTTTGTTTGTTCTGATTTTTGTCTCCCATCCTCCCTCCCTATTGGTATTCTGTTCTTATACTTGGTGGTTTTGTAGTTGCCTGCCCCTACTGTAAATTTGGTCTGGGACACCCCTAGGTTCATAGGTTGGTAGTAGGCTATCAGCCCTAGGGCTAAAACAAGACTAGCCATAACAATTCCCTGGTTATTTCTTCCCACAGTATTTCTCCTCCTCCCTGTTTAGTGTCATTAGCTCTTTATACCTAATACAGGGAGAACATTTGAGAAGGCCAACCCACTTAGTTCTTAACCTTGAGTTATCTTCTGTTCCTCCTTAATCTCTTTCCAGTTTACAAAAAAAAAATTCTAAGCTTGTTTCCTGTCTTTCCTGTAAGTAGTCTAGTCCAGATACAGATTTTCTGTATTCAGGACTGTTTGTAAGCTTCTGAGCCTCCGCCGCTTAACTAGGTTTAAACTATTTCCGGTGCCATAAAGTCTGCTCTTCAAATTTTCCCTTAGAACTAGCCAATTTTTTAGTTTTAGCACTCAAATCTGTTTCTTTGAGTTTAGCACTTGTTCAGAACTTGTTGTAATCACTAAATAAGCTGCAAATTATTACAACACTCAACTTTCCTCACTTGTCTAGAGGAAAAAAGGTTTTCGTACTTAATAAATAAGCACCTATCCAGGCATGTCTAAGGTTCAGCTCCCAGTGTTTTCTCCTGTCTACCTGATGAATCTGGGCATCTTGGGGAAATGCAGCAATTGCCTCATGTACACAGACAACCCTCTCCTCCTACCACCCAAGACTACAACCTGTGAGAGATGCACTTATATAGGCAAACTGGAAGCAAAGCTCTCTTCACCCAAGACTGGACTAGACAGTCAGGAGGAGAGGGTAAACACTTGCACCACACCACACTCATCACATAGTCCCTCAAAACCTACACCATCAAAACACACACCTACATTTGCGGAGGCTCTCAATAAAAATCTGCCCAAGCAACAGGGACCTCCTGAGCAGAAACACAAGCAACCTCCACCCCCCAACACAGCCCAAACGGCACATAGCCCACAAACTCCAGTGTGCCACTCAACCACAGCCCATAAAACATAACAATGTACCCAACACTCTAGTCATATGTGACGCTATCAACATATTCCACAAATGACAGCAAACCAACGAACCAGATAAACGAAAAGGCCACCAACCAGAGAAAAAATATATTTATTGAACGAATCGTAGACACACACTTACAGTTAAAATAATTTAACAAACTACACAAAACAAATGAATATGTAAGCGCTTTCGTTTAAAAGTTTTAAACTTCCTCAGACAATTATATTCAATGACATCACTTCCTTATATAACCTTCTTCTAATTAAAAAAAAGTGCGCCCAAAAACTAAAAAGAGATCGGGCATGCTCAGTTGCCAGCAAATGGGTGTTTGAAATATATGAGCTACAAAAACCATAAATTACATTAAATATATATACAATTATTTATCTCATGAACATAATAATATTTAACTATTAAAAATTAACTAATTTAACTTTAAATGAATGTAATAACTCACAACATCAAATGGAATTAATTTAATTATTGTATAAAAATTGAGCTAAAACTTTAAATATAAATAATTAAAATGTATTATTTATATTAATCCTCTTAAAATTAATTAACTTAACTTCCCAAATCAAAAGTTTTTAGGGATAGATTTATAATTAAATTGATTATATGAATTTATTATGATTAAAATAAATAATAATAAATGAAAAATGTTTTATTTATTAATATAAAATAATGTAAAAATAAAAATAAAGTAAAATAAATAAACTAATGGCTTCCTTTATTTAAATACATAAACCTAAGTTTAAATATTTACATATTAATCCTTGATTTTATTTTGATCTAATGCTTTTAATTTTAGAATTGGTACTATAGAACCTCTCTCATTTAGACCTAGCCAAGAATCAGCTTGTAATTTTATTTGCCATAACAATTCTTTTTCTTCTAGAATTAAGTTCCACGGAGTTTTATCTTTAATCTCTACCTGGTCCAAAGCCAAATAAAGAAATTTATGGTTATTATATTCACTAATATGCTTTGCTAACGCGTTATTCATCTTCATTTTCTTTATTGCATACTCATGTTCATAAATTCTTTGTGACAATGCTCTTTCTGTTTTACCTATATAAAAGGAGATACAGGACTCACACAAAGCTAGATATACAACTCCTTTTGATTTACAATTAAATTTCTTTTTTATATAATACTTCTTATTCCTTATAAAGAAATTTTCCCCTCCTTGAATTTTAATTTACCATTTACATGCGCCGCACTTATAAGTTCCAGTTTTATTCATTTCTTTTTTTCTTTTATTATTATTAGCTCTAAGAAGTTCTTTAAAACATTTACCTTTTCTATACCCAATTTTCGGGAATTGATTAATATATTTTTTACATTGTGGATCGTCCATTATGATTTCCCAATTCTTTATAAATACATCTTTTACCAATTGGTAATCTTGTGTAAAAGTAATTACTAAAGCTTTGGAGAATTCATTATATAAACTATTTTCCCAATTTATACTATTACCAAAGCTAACATTTTCCAAATTATTCTTCTCTCTAGTGGAGTTTACACTTTTAACACATCCTTCACCATCATTATCAATAACTAATTCAGTTTTTATTTTTAAAATTGGCATAAAATACCCATTTTTTCTTTTTTGTATTACTTCAGAAATCAATTTACCCACTAAACATATAGGATATTCTTTATTAATAAAGATCATTCTTAAATGATCACATTCTATTATAAAGTCTGAAAATATAGTTATCATTCGGGCTGCTCTTACGAGCTGCCCCTTAATTACAGATTTTTTCTGATGGTCTGGATGTGCACTAGTGTAATGAAGGAAGCCATTAGAATATGTTTTTTTTCCTATAAATAGATGAAATGTAAGTTTTAAATTCATAGTCTTTAATTAAATTAATATCTAAATAATTTATATTGTCACTCTCAATACTCCATGTAAATTTAAAAAAGGTTGTAGGTTTTCTCTGGTTGGTGGCCTTTCGTTTATCTGGTTCGTTGATATGTGACGCTATAGTCAGATACACTGATGTTCCACTCACCAGGCTAAACAAGGAGAAAGTTACTGCCAGCTGCCTGTCGGGTGCCAGGATTTGCCACATAACGCATGCACTCAGGTCACTCTATGACTCTGTCATTGTCCATGCTGCTGTGAATGACCTGAGACGTACCTCCCTGGACTACATGAAAAGAGACATGAAGGAGCTGTCTGATCTTGTAGCCCAGACAGGTATGACCCTAGCCCTGAGTAGCAGCCTGCCATCACCCAGAATGATACCACAGTACAAGGAAAAAATGATTGACTTCAACAATTGGCTAAACTACTGGTGTCATTCTAAGGGGATACAGTATCTGTCTGCCTGGGATGACATGATTGAGAGACCACGATGCTTTGCCAGAGATGGCCTGCACCTATCGCCCTTCGGATTCTGGATACTGGCTAAGGCTCTTGCCACCCCTAAAGTGCCTTTTTTAGGCAAAGTTCAAATGACAAACTCACCACCACAACAGGTACAAGCAAGTAAAATCGGAGGGCAATGCTACTCAATGCTAGAGGTCTAAACCTCAAAATGCACTCACTCTAGGCACTCCTTAAAATGCAGAACATTGACATCTGTGCAGTGACAGAGACCTGGTTCAAGGCTCCAGAGAGCACCCCTGCATTACCAGGCTATGATTCATACCACAGCTTTCGGCCACCTAACCTGGACCGAAACACTAAAGGTGGAGGCGTGTCCATATTCATTAAGGATATCCACACCTGCAGGCTAGTTGCTCATCATAATGCAGCCGAGATTATCCAAGTGCAACTAACTCTGGGCAAGACCGCAATCCAAATTGTAGCTTGCTACAGATCCTCCACATGCCCCAGTGTTCCCACTCCTCATTTCTTGATACAATGGAAAATATTAGGGTACAACCTAACACCCTAATAATGGACAATTTCAACTACCCCACCATTAAATGGGAAAACTACTCATGTACCAACTCTTTTGCTCAACGTTTTCTGGAATTCATAAATTCCAACACCTTGGATCAACTTATTCACATCCCCACCAGGGGCAGCAATATCCTAGACCTGGTCATTACCACCATGGGCAACCGATGTTCCACACCAGAGGTCAATTCCTCATTGGTCAGATCTGACCATAAGCTAATGACCCTAGGCATCCACATCCCGCCCCAACCCCCATTAGAGAAACCACCATAAAAAGTTTCTCCAAAGCCAACTTCACGCTTCTTAAGACAGAAGTGGCAAACTTAATGACTCCCATGCAGACAGACAATAGAGGTACTACTGCTGAATCCTACACAAATGCACTTTATAAGCACTTACACAAGTGCATGGATCGTGCAATCCCTAACAGAACCAAGATGCTATCTTTCAAAAAGAGGAAGCCAATTTGGTGGTCCCCTGCCATAAACAAACTCTGCAACAGAAGAAAGAAACTGTTGCAAAAAAGAGCAAAATCCCACGATTGGAGGAACTCCCTGGTCAGCCTCAGTAAAAAGCTGAGATCCCTCATAAAATCCTTCAAAGATAGTTACGAAAACTAAATCACCACTGATTCTAAAACAAATTACAAAGCATTCTATAGCTATGTCAAGAATCTCAATGGCAACACTCAGATCTGTACGGAGTTACAGCACAATGGCACTAAATATACTGAATCAACTGATATTTCCAACATCCTGGCAGATAGGTTCAGTGCTAACTTTATCCCCCTCTCACCCCCTAAAGGGCCCATCTCTATACCGGAAGAATGCAAAGTTCCTGTAATCATGGCTGCACAGGTAAAAACCATACTCTCCAAAGCCAAGAACACAGCATCCATGGGACCTGACAACATCCCAGGCTGCATTCTACATGAACTACAGAATGAACTGGCACCCCACCTAAGCACCATGTTCAATCATAGCCTCACCTCAGGCTTTGTGCCCACTGAATGGTGCACAGCGACAGTTATCCCACTCCACAAAGGGGGAGCCACCACAGTCCTTGGGAACTACTGCCCCATTAGCCTGACGTGTCTGGTCTGCAAGGCTATGGAATGTATCATCATGGAACTCATAAACAATGACATTTAAAATTTCAAAACTCTGGACCCTACCCAGTTGGGGTTTGTAAAAGGCAGATCATGTCTCCTAAACCTGATAGACTTCTTTGAAGCAGTCACCAAAGCCGTAGATGAGGGTAAGGTGGTTCACACAGCCTATCTAGATCTCGACAAGGATTTCAACACCATCTCCCACTCTGGAATTATAGATAAACTCACTAAAGTAGGTATAAATCCCTATGTCACAAGAGGGGTTGCCAACTGGCTCACTGACAGAACCCACACTGTGAAAGTAGCAGACTCTAAATCCAAATTCAGACCAGTGACAAGTGGAGTACCATAGGATTCAGTCCTGGGTCCTTTCCTGTTTGGTATCTACTTCTCTGAAGTACAGGCTAACACAGAAGGCCCTTGGCTAATGAAGTTCGAAGATGACTGCAAACTAGGAGCCATAATTGAAACTCCTAATGATATGGACATCCTACAAAAGGGCCTCACTGAGACAGATGCCTGTGTCAAAGCCATGGCCTCAAGCTCAATGCCAAAAAGTGCATTGTCATCTCTTTTGGTAAAAACTCTGTACCCATGAACTACCGCATAGGCGGTAGTCTACTTAACACTGAAAGTGTGATAAGAGACCTTGGGACACAGGTGGACAGTAGTCTCTCCTTTGATAATCACATAGCCACAGTAGTCAGGAAATCCTTCTACGTGGCACACCTCATCACAAAAGGTTTTTCATCCAGGAAAAAAAGAGGTCATTGTTCCCCTCTACTCGTCACTAATTAGACCCATTATGGAGTACAATGCCCCTTTGGTATGTACCTCACAAGACACCTACAACAACTAGAAATGCCACAGAAATACCACACAAAGAGGATTACTGGCCTCAAACAAATGCCTTATGCAGACCATCTCAAAAAAACTCCAGCTTTACTCCGTCGCATATCACCTACTCAGAGGCAATCTCTGCCTAACATATAAAGCTATGTCAAACCCAGAACTGTTGGACATGTTCCACTTAAAGAAATCCCTCCAAGCTACACTCTCTAGGGACCTAAACCTTGTCACCACAATAAACAGAACATGCTGGAGGAATAGATTCCTGTCCCAGAGACTTCCCATACTCTGGAACAAACTACCTATCTATATCAAACAAAGCTCCTCATTAGCACTCTTCAAGAAAAATGTTGATGATCGCATGGGAGATAGAAAATTCACCCTGGGATCACTTCTGTGGCTCTGCTAAACAGGGGCACAGGAAAATAATTTTCTTGAGTGGCGAAAGCCATGGTACCTTATTGGCTAGGCTTATATAGGCCCTAGGGTCAATAGCCTAGTACCTACCTATGAACCTATGTGCCCCTCCTCTGGAAGAAAGCCTTTATCATTCCCTTACACAAAGGAGGCAACAACACTGATATCTCCAACTTCTGCTCCATAGCCATTCTCTCACCTATCTCCTAAATTCTTGAAAAATGTATTCACCTGCAACTGTTACCTTGGGGATGCAGGGAAAGCTTGCCCCCTGCAAAAATGCTTAAAGATAAATGTTACTCCCTTCTGTGTTTTGGAAATTTTTTTCAGTATTTTGGCTTGTTGGCTTGTTTGGAAGTCTGTGATTCATAGCAGAACCATTTTCAGTCATAACCTGAGCCTCATACAATACATTGTCATACAGGCAATAATAATGTACATGTTTGGCATGCAGAATAATACAATACTTATTTGACATACAGGTTGTAATACATACAATTTGTTTACACAACATCAACCCATAGTAGCAATTTTGTACAAATACACTGATAAAGTACTCTACAGTTAATGCAAGCTTTTGGATTGCTGAGTAAGAAAATGTCTAGAATACAATAGCATAAAATCTAAATTTGAATTTTGACAGTGTGTCAAAATTGTCATTCACTTGTCAGAATATGATATTCAATGACATATTCTATAGATCACAACTTTCCTTCCAATTTTGGATTCATTCTGCTCTAACCATTGCACTGCATGACAACTCTAACACCAAACCAGCGCCTATCTCTAACCCTTGACCTTGGCATATTGTACAGGAAGGCATTCGTTTGGCTATCCTCTAAAATTAAGCCACATCAAATTAATTTTATGTGCTATTTGACAAACCAAAATTAATCCAAATCATTTCAGTTAACTGTCTTTTGATAAATGTACCCTCAGTCAGCCTTCCTACTCACAGATTTGTATATCTTTGTATTAATTTCATTCACAGGTTCCTTTCTACCTCCAATCATAAACAAGTCAGTGTCAAAACTAGTAGATGTTTAGGTGTCCACATGACAAAATGTATGTCATGTCTCAGTCCAAACAGATCAATAACGTGTACTGATACAGACACTGCTGTTTGACACTGACAAATGTATACATTAGTGTTTTCTACCCATGATCCTAGTAATGTTGACTATCTAAAATATTTAGAAGTGATAACACAAGATCGCAACCAACAGTAAACTTGTCTAAATCTTATAATACAAAATTACCTCCTTCACAAAACAGAACAAGGGCTAACATGGGAGATCACATAGTTCCCATTTCTTGGCTTTGCAAATCAAATACTGACAAATATTATATTAGACTGTAGTAATCCACCATAAAGAAAATAATTATTTTGTCTGTTTTGCTAAAAGAGTTTAGGTGTGAGCTCACTAGAGTCCTTAATATAGTGTTTGTCTACACTGTTGATGGTTACACAACAATCACCAGTAGCAAAGGTAAAACCTGAACATCTGTAAGTGCTGACTTCCTACAATTATACATTTGTGATAGTCTTTTCCTATTATCTAATTTGTAATATTTCATCCCTGGGATCTCAACTGTGATAGTTCTCGTAGCTTACATACTTTAGGTCCTAACTTGTAGGAGATAATAATAAGAGGAAAACATATAATAAATGTTAGCCACTCTGGTTATGAGAAAAGGTACCAGTCACAAGGATTATATCTAAATGTATCTATCTATGTAAATATATATATATATATATATATATATATATATATATATATATGTATAAACACCTCTTATAAAAAAAAATAAAAGAATGAGGCAAGTAGGTGTTTGAAGGCATTTTTAAGTCAAGAAAAAAACAAAGTGGCTAGTTAATATTCCAACCTGAACAAAGAATATGCATACAAATTTCAGGCCCTTTATTAATGCTGGGATCATCAGTGTCAGCAGACAGAACAAGGCAGAAGACCAGTATAGAAGTACTAGTAATACTGTGATAGCTATTTAAGCATTTGTTAGAAATGGCTGATGCTAACAATGCCCTAACTGTCATTACTGCTGGTGTACGCAAATTGAAGCATTTCTTTGTAGCAGTCATTATAAATGAAAATGCAATATTCTTAAAACCCTTCTGATCTATAAGAAACCACTGGACAGTCACCAGCATAAATCAGCTGCCAGAAAACTGTATTAGAAGGCAAAAATGAGCATAGACAGCACACTGAATTAGGTAAAATATTATTACTCAAAGCTTTCAGCCCTATAAATGCTAGTGTCAACCTGATGGCAATTTGCTTAAACTGCTGCAATTAAAAATTAGCAAGACCATACAGTGAGCACCATTTAAATTCATAAAATAATTAAAATGCATGCAGTTCATTAAAATATTCATAAATTAATACACAGTACTGAAAACTAATGTGTTGACTAGATTCAATTGTTGCCTGTTCAGATTGTTTTATTTTACAGTTCTTCTGTTGCCAACAAAACCAGTGATCTATTTGGCATATTTTACTGACAAACGGGATATCAAACTGAAAAGGACAAGCTAAACTATCATACCCACTTCCCATATCTCACGTTCATATTGTTCTAGCTATATTATTCAGGTTTATAATTGGAGATGTAATATCAAACTCAAAGCTGGACCAGCTTATAAGCACTCAGATAAATGGAAAAGAGGAAAAACAACAGCGAGTTGTCAGCTTGTGCTGTCGCACGTATTAGGCTGCTTACCTAGTGCACATTGAGACAGACACTGACCATTTCAGCCACCTGATACTTACCGTCTACACCTAGAAATTCAAATTACTGTTACTCAGGAAAACAATAAACCAGTGAGACATTCTGCTCTTTTTATGTTCCCATCCTCTATAATACCTTGCCTTAGGATCTAAATTCAATGCAATCCATTAGTCACAGCAAAGAAGGTCTCTTCAGGCCATAGGTTCATAGGTTATGACTGTTGTATCTAAAGACACCGGCATTGCTGACTAAAATAATAGAATTTCAGTGGTCTTCTTTTTTCCAGTCTGTCTAATATCCAGATGGGGGATCCAAAAGTAGTACTGCCTTTTCATTTTGCTATTGGATTTTTACTTCTCATCCTACTGTTAATCTTGTGCTAACACTAAGATGAGAACTCTGATTCTGTATTTCATCATTGCAAACTATATCCCTTCATAATCTGTAATAATTTATTGCTCAATCGACTCCTCATTCCCTTTTAGCTACCTGTACAAGATTATCATACCTGTAACTCTAACATCTCCAACAAATATATATACCCTACAAAACAATGTTAGCACACCACATAGAGACACTGACTTCTGTGACTTTGGGGTTTCCTTCTCAGTTTGTGTACTTAAATGAGTTCTTAATCTGTTGTTCAACATCATGGAAACGGTTAGTGCTGGAACGTACCTGATAATCTTAAACTTTTTTAAAGAAATATGCACATAATTGCTTTACTCCCACTAACAGTTCTACCTGTGTGGATTCTGCTCTACCATTTTTACATATGAAGGATCATCTGTTATATTTCTTCAAGCTTACTATATTTTGTATCATTCATATACAGTATATAAGTGAACTGAGAAGAGCTCTAGAACTGGTAGATGTATTAGTGGGACATTTCTAATTAGCAAAATAAATAAAAGAAAGGAAATGCGTCTGATACACGGGCCTTAACTATTATTTAGTGTTTTAAGGGAGGTAGTTCCACTGTGATGAGGTTGGCTCCTCTGTAGGTAGTCAAGGTGCAAGTCCTTAAGCATCAGTAGCCCAAAGGGGAAAAAAGCCAAGGGTCTATATTAGAACACCAAACTTTCAACATTTCGAGTGTTCTAATATCGAACCCTAGTAATCGAAACTTTAAAACATCAAACATACAGAACAGCAATTTTTTTCCTAGGGAAAAAATTTGCTGTTCCAAAGCACATACACACAACACAAGCACACCAAATAAACAGCAATCCACACACATACACCTAAACTCTTACACCTAACCCTACACTAAACTATACATACACCACTAACTATGCACTTACATTAACCCAAACCCTAACCCTAAGGTCTGTCACTATTGCACAGTCACCTCACCCATGCCCTAACCCTAACTCATCTACCCCGCCTAACACTCATGTCCACACAATTGCATAATTACCTGACCCACACCCTAATCCTAACTCACCTGCCCCGCTCTAACCCTCAGGTCCACACAATCGCACACTTACCTGAACCCGACCCGTAACTTTCCACCACAGCGCTGAAAATACTGAAGCAACAGAAATGGAAAACCGAATTCTTTCCCTAGGAAAAAATTCGGTTTTCTGTTTCTTCGATATTTTCAGCGTTCGCTGAAAATGGGTCAATATTAGAACACTTGAAATTTTGAAAATTCGGTGTTCTAATATAGACCCAAAAGCCAAGGAACACAATATTTATTGTGATGTGATTTCTAAGTGCATACTAGTAAAGATTCACTTCTTTTGGGAGATTTCTCCTTTCATCGAGTTGGTGCAAGCTTGGAATTGGTATATATCCATTTGAGGGTGTGTAGAGGGGTTGCCCTCCTGCAAAAAAATGCTTATATTTAATTTTTGTCAACTTTGTGTGTTTGGGGACATTATGTCTGGCATTGTTTTTCCTGTTATGGTTCAGTACAATGAAATATTGTAAATGAAATAAACAACAGGAGAAAGCAAAACTGGAGTATTTGAGCTGTTCTTCTATTGCATCCCATGACCTAATATGCTGCTGCAGGATGATATGAAAATCCTAGACACAAGTCATGTGGAACAAATTCATAACTCAAAGGAAATATCAGTGTTAATCCCAATGTACTATAATTTACATGAATATAATATATGCAATATAGACGAAAGCTACACGTAGTAAGATCATAAAAGTTTGGTACAGTAAAATATTAAAAGGATAATGGTGCATTTTGTTTATTTCCCAGAAGCACTGACTACTCTGAATATCAGTGTAATTAAATTGTGTAGAGACATGCATGTTTTTTCTATTTGTGCACATCCCACATCCAGTTTTCACACACTACTATTATTATTAGAGTAAGAATATACTGCATGCAGTTTGATTACTTGACAAACTCAAGATGGCACAAAAGCTGCATCATGTTCATTTGAAGTAATAGCAGCTTTAGGCAGGTTCATTGATTATCTCATCGTGTTCGTTGATTTCAGGTTGGCTGTGTTATCAGTCTGCCATTATTATCTCTAGTTTAGCCTACACCACAAGACTGATTTAGCTCTCATCTCTTGAAATAGTCACCAAGAGTGACGCTTGCTTTCTGACAAAGCAGAGCTGTGCTGGTAAGAGATGTTAGTACGTGAATTGACTCAGAACCAGGGTGGGTTAAACAATTTAAGTAACTATACCTTCTTTGTGAGTGCTAACAACTTACATTTGTATCAAAGTATGCTGCACTGAATTGGAATCTCTAACAACTTTGGTGAACAATGCTGCAGAAGAGGAAGAAGAATTTAATTTTGCAACAAGTTAACATATTGTTTCAATTTCAAGTGAGTGTAGCCATGACAATTAAAGCGTTCCATACACTGCAGTGTTAATGTTTTCGAAAGTAGAATGACATGCACTTAGTGCAAGTGTATGTTTTTACTGTTGATATTCCCCCTTAATAAAATAATTACTATACAGCCAAACTGTTAGATTGCACCATTTCTGCTTTGCATCCAGTACACATAAATCACTAAATAAACAAAAAAAAAAAATAAAATAAAAAAGTTGGGTATTTTAGTGATGTGACCAATACAGTCATAGTGGGTACAAGAGTTAATGGTTGCTTGTGGAAAACATACATTACTGTCAGTATTCCTTCACTGAAGTATCTGTGATGAGAAGCAAAGCTGGGAGTAAGAGAGGAGCTTAGATATTTGAGAGACAAAAGAAAACACATTTTCTAAGATTATTCAGCCATTATATATGCATTCATAGTATTAAGGCTTTGAGTCTCTTTTATCAGTTTTAGTTTGCTTATACATTTGTTTGGGTTGTTGGTTAAAAGAACACAGAATTAATGGGCCAAGAATAAATCTTGTCAGATTTATAGTTATAAAAGCCAAACTTCACAGAGTGGAAACAGGCTGAAAAAAACACCCCAGCATGAATCCAAAGATAATTATATTTTGATAAGCGCTTTCACAAACACTGTTGCTTCATCAGATCATACTATACTTTAAAATACTCCACATTTATATATTTTCCTTAAACTCAATCATCCAATAAAAACATCGTGCATCTCTGAGTCACTAAGCAACATAGCACACCCATTAACTATATGATAACCTCATTCTAAAAGGACACAGTAAGTACACTATGAACTGTATATCTAACAATATGTGCATAAAACACCTACACATTATAACAGAAAATAATGAAAATATAAATAAAAATAAAAACTAAAATGAAACAACTTTTTAAATAAGAACACATATAAAACAAGAAAATACAAAAAAATGTATTACAGGTATATCCACAACAATTATCTTTTCAGCCTCCATGCATCTAAAGTGGGTTTGATTGAATGTGGTTGTTCAGCCCTGAGCCTGAGTGTGCCTTTTGCCTCAAAATCTACGTTCCACTTGTTTGGTCATATTGACTATATCCCGTCTCCTGTCATTTGGCTGCAAAGCCTCTAGGAACAAAAATTTAAAAATATGTTCATTCCCCATGTTCATATGTTTAGCTACAGCACTGTATTTCATCCATCTACGGGCACAATATAAACGATCTCGAACCCTTTCCCTGAGCTGCCTATTAGTCTTGCCCACATAAAATTATGGGCAAGCTACGCATCTCTCTAAATATACCACATTCTTGGTATTGCAGTCAGCTCGGACTTTCATCTTATAATCTTGTCCTGTAAGTGGGTGTATAAACCTATCTGTTTCATCTATATACTCACAATACCCACATTTTCCACATTTATGTGGCCCATACCCAACCAGTGCCTGCTAAACCCTCTATTATACTTGGGTAACATAATCTATGCTTAAGTGATTTTTTTATTTTTATAACCATACTGAGGTTGTATACCAACTAAACTTGCTATCCTAGAGTCTGCCTGCAATACATGCCAATATTTCCCTAAAATATTTTTGAGCTGTTGATCATCAGTGGAATATGTCAACATGAACCTCATTACATTTGACCAAACCTTACGCTCCCTGTGGTCTATCCATGGTGTGGAGAAATGTGGTCTAGCTGTTTTACACCTATCACTCTTCACTACCTCTTGCATCCTACGTACATCACTTACTGTCAGAGATATTAAATATCAAATTCAAATGTCCTGAGTCCACATTTTCTTTATGGTTCTGACACCCATTTCCTGGAATGACTGTTTCCTGTTGTTCCTTATTTGCTGTTCCCCCACATCCTCTCTGTTCCTACGTTTATTCCGACAAGGCAGTGGAAGTTCTGTAAAAACCAGATTAAACATGTAATTCTTATCCTTCAGTCATACCACAGGTTCACGTCATGGGCCAATAGCTATGCCAACCTGGTCATGGTAGGATGGGAGGAGGAGTTTATTCTAATCTCCATATATAGCAGGTACATCAGGTCCTATCGTCATTTTGTAGATGATTTGTTCCTGTTATGGACAGGAATGCAGGAACAGTTTTCTTTTTTGGAGTTTGTGAATGGTAGTACATCTTTTTTAAAAGTTTACTTCTAAATGTTCCCCATACTCAGTAGATTATTTAGATTTGGTGGCGTTTAAAGATCAACAGGGGAATATTCAAACTAGAATACATAGGAAGGATTGTTTTTGTCCTACATATGTGCAATGGAGTAATATGCACCCCAATCATATTTTCATCAGTGTGTTAAAAGGACAGATGGTTAGGACTAGTAGGCTTACTATTAATGATGTGGATTTTGACAACAGTTTAGAACAGATGGGACTTGAGTTCTTTAAGAGAGGCTGCATGATATAAGTAGGATGCAAGAGGTAGTGAAGAAAGATAGGGGTACAACAGCTAGACCACATTTCTTCACACCATGGATAGACCATGGGGAGCGTAAGGTTCAGTCAAATGTAATGAGGTTCATGTTGCCATATTGCACTGATGACCAACAGCTCAAAAATATTTTTGGGAAATATTGGCATGTATTGCAGACAGACTCTAGGATAGCAAGTTTAGTTGGTATACAACCTACGTATGGTCATACAAATAAAAAATCACATACATTATGTTACCCAAGGATTATAGAGGGTTCAGCAGGCACTGAAGTTGGATATGGGACTCATAAATGTGGAAAATGTGGGTATTGTGATTATATAGATGAAACAGATAGGTTTATACACCCACTTACAGGACAAGATTACAAGTTGAAAGCCTGAGCTGACTGCAATACCAAGAATTTGGTATATTTAGCAAGATGTGTAGCTTGCCCATCATTTTATGTGGGCAAGACTAATAGGCGGCTCAGGGAAAGGGTTTGAGATCATTTATATTGTGCTCATAGAGGGATGAAATACAGTGCTGCAGCTAAACATATGAACAACATGGGGAATGAACACAATTTTACATTTTATTCCTAGAGGCTTTGTAGCCAAATGACAGGAGAGGGGATATAGTCAATATGACCAAAAAAGTGGAACTTAGATGGATTTTGAGGCTGAGGGCACACTCAGGCTCAGGGCTGAATGATCACATTTCAATCAAACCCACTTTAGATGCATGGAGGCTGAAAAGATAATTGTTGTGGATATACCTGTAATACATTTTTTGTATTTTCTTGTTTTATATGTGTTCTTATTTAAAAAGTTGTTTCATTTTTGTTTTTATTTTTATTTCTATTTTCATTCTTTTCTGTTATAATATGTAGGTATTTTTATGCACATATTGTTAGATATACAGTGCATAGTGTACTTACTGTGTCCTTTTAGAATGAGGTTATCATATAGTTAATGGGTGTGCTATGTTGCTTAGTGACTCAGAGATGCACAATGTTTTTATTAGATGATTGAGTTTAAGGGAAAGATATAATGTGGAGTATTTTTAAGTACAGTATGATCTGATGAAGCAGCAGTGTTTGTGAAAATGCTTATCGAAATAAAATTATCTTTGGATTTTATGCCGTGGTGTTTTTTTCAACCTGTTTCTGCTCTGTAAAGTTTGGATTTTATACGTTTTTTTTTTTTTTTTTTTTTTTTTTTTTTTTGCAGAGGAGTTTATTGCCTGAATTCTTTTATAGATTTATAGTTATGTTAAAATGCATAGTTTTGCGTTTTTGGAAGGGATGCTAAGGCTCCAACTATCAGATTTTTCTTATATTGCTACATGAAGTGAAGACACAGCTGTTTATTGCATTTCTTTATATTTTGATAACTGGAATTTCCATGTGGGTTGTAGTCTATTTTCAGTAGATGCTTGGAGAGAATATCTTCATCATATATGTACACACATGAAGATAATTTCACATTAAGGAGATCCAAAAGGAACAGAAACCAACAGAACAATTTCAACAACAATCAATCTGCCCCCAGGAATTCCTGGAATGGACAGAGACAGGGGAGAGGGACATATGGGACAAGGAGGGGGAGAGGCAGAGGGAACAGTGGCAATTGATAGAGCAGCAATGTATGATTTCTGATATGAATTCAGGTAACTGTGAGATAGTCCTTAACCAACATAAGGACTTTAAAATTTTTAATTTAAGTAGTGCCCGAGTGACTGAGGAATGGGCAAATTTATTTCAAAGAGGCCTTAATTTCGTGCCAACAAAAAAGGCCAATATAGAAAGAACACTAGTTGAGTTTATGATTTATGTCAGGAAACTTAATTTAAATGTAATTTTGTATAACAACTGTATTGAACAGTATGATATACAATGTAAAAAACTAGTGTCTACAACCCACCCCTACACCCCTCCCTACAGCTGTTTGACATGATGTGTACTAATGACATAAGAAATATATGTAAGAAGAACAAACACACTATAGAGACTAGTAATTTAACTGTAGCAGAGAGTAATTTATTGTTACGTTTATGCAACGACAAGTCTATTCGGGTTATGAAGCTAGATAAAGGGGGAGGGTTGGTGGTGATGGACCAGCAAAGGTATGTGAATAGTATGTTGTGTCATTTATATGGTGATGGTTATGAACAAGTGTCAATCAATGAGCTAAACATAGCTAATAGGAAAATTGACATCACCTTGTATGAACTACTGATGAATGACCAGATACAAAAAAATGAGTATGATGCCTACGATTTTTGGGATCCCAAAGACACCACCAACCCTCCCTTAAGACCAATTGTAGATGCAAAAGCATGTAAGACCTTAACAATAGCCACATTTTTGGATTATCATCTAAAAAATGTTTGATTAAATTCTCCCATATTATTACTGACTCATGGGACTGTCTTAGAAAAATTAAGCAGGATTTGTATAGTGAAGATTGTATATGGGTAACAACTGATGTGAAAGATTTGTTTAATGTTATTCCACATTCAGAGGGTGTGGAATTATTCTATGATTTTTTGTGTAAGAATACCCAATATTCACATGACCGAATACTTACATTTAGGACCTTAATGGAGTTGGTCCTAGAAAACAATTTCATTCTGTTTGAAGGTCAACTTTTCAGACAAACCTCTGGTGTTGCCATGGGGGCAGTTTGTGCCCCCATGTTTGCTAATATAATGCTTACACAATGGGAGGTTACAAAGGTTTTTGTTACAGAACAATACAAGTTATGTCAGTTTTATGGCAGATACCTAGATGACATTCTTATTTTGTGGGGAGGGGGCCAGGATCAGTTGCAAGAATTTTTGAACTATTTGAACATCAGTACCAGTTTCTTACAATTTACCATGGAAACTAATAGTGAGTATATTAACTATTTTGATATTTGGATTGATAAAAATAGCCAGATGAAGAAATTTACTTCAACTATTTACAGGAAACCCACTTACTCGAACACATTATTACACTTTGAAAGCTGTCACCCCATACACCAGAAAAGTCTCTTGTTAAGGGACAGGGGGTTAGACTAGCTAGGATGATAAGTGCGATTGATATGTTTTATTATGAAAGAGATGTTTTATGTAATATGCTGAGTAAAAGAGGGTATCCACACAAATATTTAGAACCAATCCTGCAAGAAGTCACTGAGAAAAGGGAAAGAGGATATTTTTTTCCACTTTTGGGTTTAGGTGTGGGCATGGACCCACAACCCGAATCAGAAAATATTAATACTATTAGAAGTAGTACCACAAGGGATAATCAGTGTTCCTTTGGGAGGGCATGGATTTTGACTTATAATCCCCAGTTCTCTGAGCTAAGAGATATATTGTATAAAAATAGTTTTTTACTGAAGAATGATGAACAAGTGGGTAGTAAAATAGGAGAAAAACCCAAAGTGGCATATAAAAAAGTATTAATATAAAAAATATGTTAGAGAGTAAGAAGAGTGAAAAAAGTATCAACAGGGTGGATATACCATGAAATGTGGCCACTGCTCTCAGTGTAGGTTTATATTAGAGGGAGATAATGTTGAAATACCTGCCTATGGGGTAGTGCGATCTTGGCACAAAAGCAATTGTGGTACCAAAAATGTGGTCTAGTTACCCTGTGGCAGGTTTGTGAAAGATATTATGTGGAGAAAACTAAAAATGCTTTCAGGACACGCATCTACCACCGCACTTATGATACAGGGAAAGGTAACAATAAAAATGCTTTGGCAAAACACCTCATTCAGTTTCCTGAACATAATTTTAAATTTCATGTACTTGAACATGTAGTTTTGGATGAGAGAGGGGGACCCAGTGACACCTTTTTAGAGTATAAAGAATTGCTGTGGCAATTGAGGATCAATGCGGTGAACCCCCCAGGTTTAAATGAAGTCATATCGTTAGTTAGTTTTTTAAACCTCATATCAGAGTTTTATTTTTAATTTTATGTTAGATATTTTAGGGTCACTATATCATAGTTTTATTATATATTTAGGGTATAATAGATTTTTTTATATATATATATGAATATATATGTATTATAATAGAAGCATAGGACGTTGTGTTATATGATATACCATTTCACATGTGTATATTTTTCTTATGAGTGTTGGCACTTTAAAAATTAATGGCAACTTTTCTAATTAATTAGTTAAGGTTAGGGCGGGGTCATATATATATATATATATATATATATATATATATATATATATGAGTCTTTTTTACTGTTAAACTATTAAAAGTAAGTTCAGGGACTAATAAAAATGACATCAATGCTGCCTTGAGTGTGACATGAACAAAGCAAAAATGAATTGAGCAAATTATTAATGCTAATACAAGAGCTCTGCAGTAGGAACTACATATCAGTATTTTGACAACTTGGAGTCAAAGTAATCAGAGACTTCACTGTGCAATACCTTAAACATCCTTGGAAGAAATTTAATATATTATATAGTACTTCTGATTTTTTTTCATATGTGACCTTTTTACTTGATATTTTGCTAATTATTTGGAACATTTGCAGTCACTCTAATCTAATGGACATAACCATCATTTTAAATGTCATTGATTTCAATCAATACCCAAATTATCTATTCATGATGTACTGATGAGCTTGTGAAAGGCAAAACATGTTATGTCTAGAGCGAGTGAAGTTTAGCTTTATTGGCCTAAATGAGTTAATAAAGACTTCTAAAAAGGCAGAGGTTACAAAGCTATATATCTGAACCACATGAATGTTCTTAAGGGCTCATGTCTATATTTGCCACAAGCCTCCTTCCAAGGAAATTTAACACATTGATTTTTTTCAAGTTGCCAAGATCTTTCTGATGTGTTTTGCCTATGAGTTTTTTTCTGTTTTTATTTTTTGCTTTGGAGTGAAAAGAACTATGTGTACGTAATAACACAGATACAATTTTAGCTGTGTCAAAGATAACTCGAATTTGATAGTACAGAAGAGTGTACTCTGTAGTAACACTTAATAACATTAAATACACTTTGATATTTAGCTGATTTAAAAGTGCAGAATAGCATAGAACTGCGGTGGTGGTGCTGCGGTAGCGTTGTCGCCTCACAGTTAGATGTTGCCCATTCGATTCTCAGTTAGAGTGTCTTCTGTGTAGCGACATGCGTGAATGGGCGTTATTTTGTTGAAGGTTGTGCATTAGGCCCAGCAAGCCAGTACGTAAAAATCTACTGCCAATCATTAGAGGACCGGAGTTCTGCTGTGGCGACCCCTAACCGGGAAAAGCCGAAAGACACAAACAAACAAAGTAGTTCAGAATAGCATACAAGCATAAGCATACATATAGTCCCTTGGATTCAAAAATGGGTTAATATAATGTTGAAAGTTTATCTTGGTAGGTTTGCATATCACAACAGATGTTTTAAGTTCTCAGGATTCTGTACCACTGTGGTTTCCCCCTTCGATTATGTAATGATAGGGAGGGAGGATATCCCAGTCTGTACCCAAGATCAGGAGAGCAAAAAAAAAAAGCTGTTTTATAAATGTTATAACAAAACATAATACAATGTTAGTGCATGAAATCTGCACTGCAAACCTGCATTCTTTTACAGTAATATGACGACTGCAGGTTGCTGAAAGCGTACTGCTCAAGTGTCTAGAATTTCACAAAATATTCCTATTTTTTTGGCTCATATTTTTTGTCAGTCACATGTAAAACGTCTGGTTTTCTAACAAATTACTGAAGATTGCAGTCATTTAAGTTTCAAGTTAAATTTCCTTGAGAAACAGCATGTTAATACAAAACTGTGTTATTCTGGCTACGTTCTAAGTTTATACAAGAAGTTTCTAAACACATCCCTGTTTTGGAGCATTCATCCCTTCATTCATTTTTGGCTTTGTCCCTGATTCAAATGACAGACTTGGGGGGAGCCAGAAGGTTAATTTTTGTGTTGCAGAGAGTGCAGCTATTTACCCATGGGGTTTCAGTATGGGAGTCAGGGTACAGACAATGCCAAACAGATGATTTTTCAGGTAAACTATAAGTAAATAGAGCGAATGTGCTGTGAGCATGAAATATACAAACAAAACGCATGAGCTGATGAAAAGGTAATACAACAAATGTAAAAACTAAAAACAGGGGTATTAAAAGCAAATGCAGTAGTACAAACTAAGTTTTAGAAATTACTATTAAGTACATTCTGCATCGATATGAGTCAGAAAGGCACGGCCATTTACTAAAACAATTAACTGAACTGAAAATTGAACAACAACAAAAGGTTTCATATAATAACTTTAACGTTCAGTATGTCAGACATAAATTTTTTTCTATTTTCATTCATTTCAAATTTTGTTAAATTAATTAAAGGGTGTAATGAGAGAGCAGGCTCCTTCCTAAATTGAAGCAGACCAAAACTGGATAATACATTACCTTGTATATAAGCAGATTTAACCAGCAGACAGCTTACAGACAGTCAATATACACAGTGTCTGAAACAATATTCATATCAAACAAGAATTTGTAACTGCAGATATGACCTTATAGTATGTATATGCATAGAAACAGACAGCTTACAGGCAGTCAATATATACAGTGTGAGCTGCTGAAGAGAATTACAACACAGTCCTGTCCCAGCCCTTTATGGTCATTAAGAGGATCTTTGGCATCCTGAAGAGTTGTGTTAGCTGCCTGGATGAGTCTTGGGGTGCCCTTCAGTATGACCCAGATACTGCATGCAGGATGTTTACTGCCTGTTGCATTCTTTACAACCTGATCATGCACAGGTCTGGTGGTGAAGTGACCCATGCTGTCACTGCAGCTCCTAGTTCCAATTCCACTTTGGCTAATGATAACCAGCTGGCAGCAATAGTAAAGGACCCAGTGCATCAGGCTCATGAACAGCATATGGCTACACAGTTAAAGATGCAGCAACTATTCCAGAACTATGGACCATGACCTTCGAGTATAATTGGTGCATGCAGTGATATCTGTGGGATGCTTTGTGTTGTTGAGCATGGTTTAATGTCACTGTTCATCAGACATTTCTTCTCTTCTTTAAATATTTTTTTTTAGAATGAGTACCTCTATTATTGTTTGTAAAAGTAATGCCTGTCTGCTCACTGACTCCTGTGCATTTATGTTATAAGGCATCATAAAAGGAATAAACACATTTTTAATTGTTTTAGAAATACATTTTATTGAGTTGCTCTACCTAAGTATGCATTCACTGAATGTAGTGAGTGGTACAATTAGCAATAAGTGATACCTCAATATTAAATAAGAGTTCATATCCTGTAAATTGAATGAAAATATGTCACCCATTGTTTTTATTATATTTTCTGTTAAGCTACTGCACATCACATTATTTTAGTTTGTCATACACAAAAATCTGTGGTCTCAGAGATAAAGACATCATCATTTGTGCAGTAATGAGGATAAAGTGGCAGCAGTGTTTGCTTAAATGGCAAGATACTCATAATCTTTAAATTATTTATTAGTGTTTCCCTGAATACTTGTGTATTGCTCAGAGAATAGCTAGGGAAAGAGAGGCAACTGCCTGGGTGCCAAGTGTATACTTGGTGTATTCCAATCTCTCTTTAAAGCAATACTGGCTTTTAAGTCTGGTATTGCATTTGCAGTTAACCTGAATTCTGTAGTGCTCTGTGTGTGGTCTAAACTGTAGTAAGCAGTTTGCCACAGTTTAAAAGAATTGCTGCTTTTTTAACCAAAACTTGAGTGCTGTAGTGCTCCATGCAGGGTATAAACAGTAGCAACTGCTTGCTACATTTCTAGCAAGCAGTTTCCTACAGTTTACAATAGAAGAGATTTGTTTCTTTTTTTTTTTTTAAACTAAAACCAAAGTGCCATACGACTCCATGTAGGGAATAAACTGTAGCAACTGTTTGCTACTTTTGTAGCAAGCAGTTTGCTACAGTTTAACAGAAGAACTGATTTTATTTTTAATAAAATCTGTAGAAAGAGGGTCAAGGGATGGGCACAGAGACAGGAAATAGGTGGCTGGGGTGGGGATGTGTGTGTCATGTATCTGGCCACTTTTATTTTGCTCTTCAGTTGAAGAGCTGGGGGGGGGGTGTATGTATTGGGTACTTCAAGAAGTTTTGCAGAAAAGTCCTTTTTTTTGGTCTTCCCTTGAAGAGCTGACTTGGTCTGGATAGCCATGCTTCTGGTATTACTACTTTTAAGTTGTAGGTAATTTCTAGCTGTAACAATGATAATGAATAGAGCACTAATGGTGTCAGTCACTGTATTCTTATGTAATGACATGCAGCTTTCCTTCCACAGTTCTATGAGGTTTTAAGAAAAAACATTTGAGGAAATAAATGCATGCAGTTGAAAAGTCTCCTAAGTTTCCCCTTTTTGTGTTTTTTCTACTTTATTTAATAACTTTTTTCCAGTATTTATTTATTTATTTTGTTTGTTTTATTTAGTAATGCATTCCCCTTTGATTTAAGCATAAACATGTATGCGTGAATGTCAAATTGTAAGTAAAAGAAATGTCACACTTGGATCACAGAAGGTCAAAGTTAATGTGTCATACACATCTCCTAAAGACATGGTAGGTGAAGGTACAAGTGAATTTGTAGATGGGATAATAAGCAGCTCAGCACATTCAGGCAGACACAAACTGAGAATAAAATTATGTAAATCTTTTATTATTCCATTCCATGATACAGGAGCAAGTCCATTAAGACAATACATTTGTTTCTCCCTGAATGTGCTGAGCAGCTTATTCTTTGTTTGTTTGTTCTAGGTTCATGTACAGTCCCTGATTTATGCATTGTTTTGTTCATAGGTGTTTACTAGGCTAGCCATACATCCCAAATCTCAGACAAGTTCTGGTACCTCTTGATGAGTGTAAGCAGGGACTTGGAAGATGAAACATTTGCAAGCTGGGCCTGGGAGAGGAACCATTTACATGTGCCTGTGTCCATTAGAGACATAGATGCCAAGCCAGGGATGAATATCCTGTTCCCCATCAAATTGTCCCAGTTACACTTGAACTGCGTTAGGGAGGAACTCTGCTTCACATGGATAGGGAGCCTGTTCCAGAGATGGGATAGTCTCTATCATGCATACTTGTATCCCCAGCAGGTTCTGTTTTTATCACAGGCCAGGTTTAAGTCTTTAGAATAGGTGATTCTGGTGCTGTTTGTTTTTTGGGTATGCAGGAGGTCCATCAAAGTGGGGTCTGACAGTGCCATAGATCTCATCTCAACAGCCTATAAGAGACAGAATACAGGAATAGGGCCTTGACGTGGTCTGTATAGCACATTTTACTTACGGCCTGTATTATTTTATTAAGGAACCTGTGTGGACATTCCATTTCTTGGATATGCCTGATTAGTTACATACCAAAGGGAGCAATGTACTTAATGATAGGTCTGATAAATGCAAAATACAATGGAACAATGACTTGCTTGGATCTAGAGGCCATACCTTTGTTTATAAGTTGCATAGCATAGAATGATTTTCTCACTGCTGTAGACACATGATGGTCAAAGGCTAGATTACTCGCTATGTGTGCCCTAAGACCCTGACTAGTGGGTCAGCTCTAAGGGGTATGTTGTCAATATGATAGTTACCAGGGGTGGATGACTTCCTGAAGGATACTATTATGCATTTATTGCCATTTATTTTAGTCCAGGACTCTGACACCAGTTGTTTGTCTGTGTCAGCCTTTCCTGGAGAACATCTGTGTCAGTGTGGGATTCAATGACAGCTCCTAATTTGCAATCATCTGCAAATTTAGTCAGCCAGAAACCATTGACAGCAGCCTTGACTTCAGAGAAGTAAATGCCAAAAAGGAGCAGTCCAAGGATCAATCCCTGAGGACGACCACTTGTGATTTGCCTCACTGTAGTAGTGGTCTCCCCAGTTCTAATTTCCTGGGTCCTGTATCTTAGCCAGTTGGCTATCCACCAGATGACATACTGGTTTGTACCTAACCTCTTGTGTTTGTCAGCAATGCACAAGTGAAGTATTGTGTCAAATGCCTTGGCCAGGTCACGGTAGGCAGTGTGAACCATTTTTGCTCTCATCCATTCTTTTGGTGACCTTTTCAAAGAAGTCCACCTGGTTCAGTAGGCATGACCTGCCTTGATGAAACCAAACTGGGTTGGCTCCAGTGTCTGGATGTTTACTGTATCATTATTGATCATTTCCATGATAATTCTTACCATGGATTTACATATAAGACTAATGAGACTTATGGGGCTGTAGTTTCCAGTTTCTGTAGATGGCCCACCTTTGTGCAGAGGGATGATTGCTGCTGTTCCCCATTCATGAGGTATGTAGCCTGTTTGGAAGCTACAGTTAAATAGAAATTCCAGATGGCCTGATAGGTCATGTTTCATGCTATTTAGAAGGTATCCTGGGATATTGTCTGGACCCATTGATGCAGTGTTCTTGCTTTAGAGAGAGCATTAAGGACCTGTTCCCTAGTGATAGCAGGAGGAGTTATATTTGATGGTATTTCCTGAGGGAAGGGAGAGAGGGGTAAAGTTGGAGCTGAATTTGTTGGCCAAATAGGTTTGGTAAGTCCTCTGACTCACTATAGGTGGTTCCATTACTATGCGCTCTGCACACAATTGTGTATTGCTTCTGAGGTTGTGGACATAGCTAAAGAATGGCCTGTGGTTTCCTTGGCCTGGGAGGCTAAAGTTACCTTAAATTTGGCTTTGGAAGATTTTATTTGTCCTCTGAGTTATTTATTTAGTTTGATGAGCATGATTTTATTCTGCTGAGTGCTGTACCTCCTAATATTTGCCATGATTTTCTTCTTTCTGTTATACAGCTTATTGATTTTGTGATTCCATGAGTGTGGCTTCTTTTTGAGTTAGTTCTGTACTTCTTGCTGGTGGGTACAGCTGCCTTTATGCAGCTATTAACATGCTTGCATAGTGTTTCAGTGAACAGCTCTGCATAGTCAGCAATGTTCTCAGGGTTTATGGGGTCATGAGATTTTGTTAGGATATCACTTAACAGTAGGATGTTAGCCATGGGTAGTTCCTGAATTTTCCAGGGTTAGCTGGGGGTCCAGGTTTTAGTTTTACTTCAGAGGAGATGATTTTGTGGTTTGACCTTACCAAGGAAGACAATAGACTAGGCAGTGTGGAGCACTCTCCCATATTAGTGCAAACCAGATCCAGTATGGTTGTACCAATGGTTGTTGTATTAAGAATCTGGTCCAGGGAGTTTGTGTTTACAAATTCCAGGAATCTCTTGCCTGTATGTTTGGTGTTGTATAAGATTCACAGTTAATAGTGGGGTAATTAATGTCAATCATGAATATGGAATTTCATTGGATGGTGAGTGTTTCCAATAAGTTTAAAATACTTTTGAGATTTTAAGTATTTTGATTCAGATTATTTGTTAAGTTTTTCTGCATTGCCGCCTACTTTTGAGCATTTTCTGGCTTGTTAAACTTGATTTCTGTGTTGGTAACTGTATTTAGAACACAACCTAGAGCTGATTACTGAATTTCCTGCCTGCACTTATTTTTAAAATCGTTTTTTTCTTAAAACTTGCATTTTATCTGTC
This sequence comes from Protopterus annectens, assembly GCF_019279795.1. NCBI lineage: Eukaryota > Metazoa > Chordata > Ceratodontiformes > Protopteridae > Protopterus > Protopterus annectens. The sequence goes on along the minus strand of NC_056728.1, from coordinate 1,229,957,361 downwards.
TCTGGCCTAGCACTGAAGTGTGGGGTCATTTACTGCACTGTTCTAACTTGTTGATACTTGTGAACCTCTGCTTTCCTTAAAATAAACAAAAAAACAAAAAAAATCTTGCTTTTTTCCCCACTTTTCTGAGATTTAAAAAAGTTCAGTTAAAGATTTCCTGTTCTGAACTGTTTGTAAGTTTCTTGGAGGCCATTGTTTGCTTGGGCTAAAGGGAAGTCTCTGTGTTCATCAGTGGCAGTGATAAACATTGAGCAGCCTGCCTGCCCCTGTGGGAGTGGTTACTGCCTTGAACCTGTAGTTTTATTGGCCATTTTGGGTCAATTCCTAACTCCTTGATCTCCCTCTCTTAAAGCCCTCTTTTGCGCGGTTTTGCACGTTTTTGCGCATAGCGCCACATCGGGCAGCGCCGCCTAATTGGGTTTAAACTATTCCTGGCTCCACAAAGCCTGCTCTTCACTTTTTCCCTTAGAACTGCTCTATCTCTCAAATTAAACACCATATTCTCATTCTAAGGCCCCTCGCTGGTCCAAATAAGTAATTTTACAAGTTAGCACTAATAAACCATAAGCACTACTTACTCTTATACTCTCTACGATTACCTTGTCCCCTATTGGTCCATTTTAATTCAGTTCCCTATATTACTCTAGCATGTCCAAAGGTCAGTCAGTGGTTTCCTCTCCAGTCCAGCTGGTGAATCTGGGAATTTTGAGGCAATGTTACAACTGTCTCATGTACACGGACAACCCTCTCCTCCTCCAAACAGGTTGAAATATATGTGAGAGATGCAACCATATAGCCAAACTGGAGGCTGAGCTCTCTCATCTCAAAACTGGTGTAACCAGTCAGGAGGAGAAGGTAACCTCACACAACACAATTCCAGTATCACATAGTCCCACCACAACAGCGAACCAAACACATAAAAACACAAAAACATACTCGGAGGCTCTAAATAAAAATATACCTAAGCAACAGAGACCTCCAAAGCAGACATCCAAGCAAACGCTACCCCAAAACAAAACACATGCAACACAAAGCACACAAAGTCAGTGTGCCAAGCAGTCACAGCCCTTAAGGCTGAATAGCACACCTGATACTCTTGTAATAGGTGACTCTATTGTCAGACACACTGACGTCCCACTCACCAGGCTGAATAAATAGAAGGTCACAGTGAGCTGCCTGTCAGGCGCTAGGATCCGCCACATAACGCAAGCACTCAGATCACTCCAAAGCAAATACAAATATGACTCAGTCATTGTACATGCTGGTGTGAATGACCTGAGACGTACCTCCCTCGACTACATGAAAAGAGACATAGAGGAGCTCTCTGATCATGTAGCCCAGGCCGGTATGACCCTGACCTTGAGCAGCATCTTACCCTCACCTAGAATGATGCCACAGTATAAAGACAAAATGATCGATTTTAACAATTGGCTAAAATTTTGGTGTCATTCAAAGGGGATCCAGTGTCTTTCAGCCTGGGATGACATGCTCGATAAGCCACGTTGCTTCGCTAGGGACGGCTTGCACCTGTCACGCCTGGGCTTTTGGATATAGGCAAAGGCTCTTGCCACCCCCATAGTGCCTTTTTTAGGCAAGGCTCAAAAGTCAAACCCACCTCTATAGACAGCACAAGGAACAAGAAACTAAGGGTAATGCTGCTAAACGCCAGAAGTCTTAACCTCAAGATGCATGCACTCGAAGCTCTCCTCAGTATGGAGAACATCGATATCTGTGCAGTGACAGAAACCTGGTTCAAGGCTCCAGAGAGCACCCCAGCACTACCAGGTTATACCTCATATCATGCTTTTTGGCCCCAAAACCCGGACCGAACCACAAAAGGAGGGGGAGTTTCCATATTTATCAAGGATATCCACACCTCCAGGTTAGTGGCATTGCACGAAGTATCGGAGACCATCCATGTGCAACTGACAGTGGGCAAGACTGCTTTTCAGTTTATAGCATCCTACAGACCACCCTCTCAAAGTCAGGAATCCCACTCCGCGTTCCTGAAAACATTGGAGAACATGAAGATCTCTCCAAACACCATTATATTGGATGACTTCAACTACCCAAACATAGACTGGGAGCATTACTCAAGCCCCAGCACCTTAGCCCAAAGGTTCCTGGAATTTATAAACTCAAATGCTATAGAACAACTAGTCACCACTCCCACAAGAGGGTAAAACATGCTAGACCTGATCATTACCAACATGGGGACTCTATGTTCCATACCAGAAGTATATCCCTCATTGGTAAGATCAGACCATAAATTAATTTCACTGGATATCCACATCCCGACCCCACCCCCAGCCCAGAAAACCACAGTGAAAAACTTCTCAAAAGCGAACTTCACACTTCTCAAAACCGAAGTGGAATCCTTCAAGGCCCCAGGGCCAGTGGAAACTACGGCCCAAACTGCAGAATCCTATATAAATGCATTCTACGGACATCTCCAGGAATGCATGGATCATGCTATCCCAAACAAATCAAGACCCAATCATCCAAAGGCAGGCGTCCAATCTGGTGGACCCCAGCCATAAATAAACTGTACAACAGAAGGAGGAAGCTACTACATGATAGAGCAAAATCCCTAAAAGGGAAGGCATCTCTGATCAGTACTAGCAAAAAATTACGATCCCTCATAAAATCCTCCAAGGCTAGCTTCGAGAGAAAAATTGCACAGGACACTAAAGACAATCATAAGGCTTTTTTCAGTTATGTTAGGAACCTGGGATGCAACTCCCAGACTTGTTCTGAGTTGATTCTAAGTGACAAAAAATACACTGAACCCACAGACATCACCAATATCCTGGCAGACAGGTTCAGTGCAAACTTCTCCACCCCCCCCCCCCCGCCAAAAGAGCAAGTATCTATCACGGCAGAGTGCAGCCTCCCAAACATCTCTGATGCTTAGGTGAAGGCCGCCCTCTCCAAAGCAAAAAACACTGCTTCCATGGGACCAGATGGCGTCCCGGGTTGCGTCCTACATGAACACCAAGAAGAACTAATCCCTCAAGTAAAACTGCTGCACAATCTCAGCCTCACTACAGGATATGTGCCCAAAGAATGGGGTACAGCAACAGTGGTCCCACTCCACAAAGGTGGCGCCTCTGCAGACCCTGGAAACTATCGCCCCATAAGCCTGACTAGCCTAGTCTGCAAGGCTATGGAGAGGATCATCATGGAACTCATAAACAAAGACATTGGGGACCTACAGACACTAGATCCTACCCAATTTGGCTTTGTCAAGGGCAGATCCTACCTTTTGAACCTGGTCGACGTCTTCGAAACCATCACCAAGGCCATATATGAAGGGAAGGTAGTCCACACAGCCTATCTGGACCTCGCAAAGGCATTTGACACAATACCCCACTCGGGCATCATAGATAAGCTATCCAGCCTAAATATAAACCCCTATGTCACAAGATGGGCCACAAACTGGCTCAAAGACAGAACCCACAGAGTCAGAGTTGCTGGAGCCATGTCAGACTCAAAACCGGTCACAAGTGGTGTCCCACAAGGTTCTGGCCTGGGACCTCTCTTGTTCGGTATTTACTTTTCTGAGGTACAGGCCAACGTGGGAGGACTATGGCTCACCAAGTTCGTGGATCACTGCAAACTGGGTGCCATAACTGACTCTCCAGCTGACACAAACATCCTTCAAAAAGGTCTCACAGAGACGGATAACTGGTGCCAGATCCATGGTCTAAAGCTAAATGCCAAAAAGTGTATAGTCATACCCTTTGGCAAAAACAATGTGCCCACAAATTACCACATAGGTGGTAACCCATTAAGTACAGAGAAAGTAATTAGGGATCTGGGGACCCAAGTTAATAGCAATCTCTCCTTTGACAACCACATTGCCAAAGTGGTTAGAAAGACCTTCTACATAGCCCACCTCATCATGAAAGGATTCACATCTAGATCAAGAGAGGTAATCGTGCCCCTTTATTCATCCCTCATCAGGCCCATCATAGAATACAATTCCCCCTTTGGGATGTACCTTACCCGACACCTGCAGCAATTAGAAAGACCCCAAAAGTACCTCACCAGGAGGTTCAAGGGACTCAAACAGATGCCATATGCTGCTCGGTTAAAAAAACTCCAGCTCTACTCAGTTGCATACCGCCTACTTCGAGGCGATCTATGCCTGACATATAAAGCTATGTCCAACCCAGAATTAATGGACATGCTCCACCTCAGTAAATCTAAATCCCTTAGAGCCACGCGTTCGAGGGACCTGAACCTCATCACAGAAATAAATAGAACATGCTGAAGGGACAGATTCATAACCCAGAGGCTCCCTTCGCTCTGGAATAGAATTCCAATTCATGTTAGGCAGAGCACCTCACTGACTCTCTTCAAGAAGAATCTTGATGAGTGGATGGGGGATCGTAGGTTTGTCCCGGGGATTACTTCCGTATCACTATTAGACAGAGGCACAGTAAACTAAACTTTAAAAAGGGCACAGTATACTCAAATCAAGGGGTGGCGTAAGCCAAACACAATTGGGCTAGGCTTATAAATGCCCCAGGGCAGATAGCCTAGTATGAACCTATGAACCTACGAACCCATAAATACATGGTATAGGTTTCCTGGGTCATTGAGGGAACCTATAGCTTGCAAGGAAGTGATATTAGATTTTGCCTATCGAGATTTGAGCATGGAGTAGCTCAAGTGCATTGTCCTGTTTGACCAGCCTTGAGGTGTATTTATTTTTGATGTAAATTGAGACACCTCCACCTTTATTCCCTGTCTTTGTAGTAGCTGATTTAAATATCTGGAAGGCATCATAACCTTGCACTGTCGGTGTGCTGTCTGCAGCTTTAAACCATGTTTCAGTGACTGCACAGATATCAGCATTCTCTAGGGTGAATAGAACTTTTAGGGAGTGGAGTTTTTTGTTTAGACTCCTAGCATTGAGCAGTAATATCTTTGAATTTTCTTGGTTTTGATTTGCTATGCCAGAAATACTTTGTTTGGCATTGCCTTAAAAAGGTACTATGTGAGAATGCAATGTTTTAGCTAATATTCAAAAGCCTAGAGGGTAGAGGTGCAGACCATCCATGACAAAGCAGCATGTTCTGTTGGTCATCTCCTTCTATGCTGACAAATATTGCACCCCCTTAGAATGACACCAGAAACTAAGCTAATTATTAAAGTCAGTCATCCTTTGTTTGTATTGTAGCACCATCCTTGGAGAAGGTAAAATGCTGCTCAATGCTAGACTCATACCAGCCTGAGACACATATTCTGGGAGCTATATGATGTCTCTCTTCATATAGTCTAGGGAGGTACATCTCAGGCCATTTACACCCCCATGGACTATGACTGAGTCATACTGTACTTGTGGTCCAACAACATGAGTGCATGTGTGTGTAATATGGTGGATGCTAGACCTTGATAAGCAACTGACTGTGACTTTCTCCTTACTCAGACTGGTAAGAGGGACATCAGTGTGTCTCATAATAGAGTCTCTAATTCCCAGAATGTTGGATTCTGTGGTGGCTTGCCTTATGGGCTTATAAGTAGATGATCCTGGAAATGTGGCTGTAAGTGTTTATGTTAGTGGTGATTTGAAAGAGTGCATTTGAGGCTGCTGAGGGTATTTGTTATGTATACTTCATCTAGGAGGTCTTTGACATTTAGGAAGGTTACATTTAAGTGCCTCAGCATATGTGGGTTTATATGTCTGCTTTGAATTGTGTGTGATGGGTGCCCCGTGTGTACTACTGTCACCCTTATTGACATTAGGAGTACTTTTACATGAGACTTTTGCCTCCAGTCACATTATAGATACATCTCTCACATACCATATACTGTTTTGAGAATTAAATGGTTGTCAGTAAATATGAGGTAATTTCTATATTGACTCAGGAAGTCCATATCCACCAAGCTGGTAACTTATCATGGGAAAGTTCATATCCATGGCAACAGACCTTTTTTATTGATTAGGCAGTTGGAGTGAGAATAAAAGCAATGCTAGGAGTATCCAGTTTGTAACTCTGGGGACAGTGCTTGTCACTGCAAACTAGTTGTCCTGTGTGCAACTAGGTAATGGTGAAATTTCAATAATGCTTTTGCAAGAAAAATGTCACTCAGAGTATCTGTGTCTATACAGGGCACTGCCAAATATTTGAGGAGAACTAATAAGTAGACACTGAAAATTTAAGGATGAAGTATTTAGGCAGATATTCTGAAGTTAGAATCACATTTTTATTTATTTTATTTTACTTTTGTTAACCAAGGGTGTCTGACGGAGCCAAAAAGGCCTTTTTTCAGCAGAGGCCCGGGGAGAAAAGCTCCACATAGAAAAATTACAGATACATTTAATTATTTAGACATGATCAATATACACTCAAATTACAATAGACATATTTTTACAGTGGTATGCAGCACATCAACAGTTACAGTGGAGAGAACAAATAAGAAAATATTAATTTAAAAATAAAGGTAATTAATAGATTTGTGGTGTACAGCTGAAATTTGGAACATAGGTAGAATATTTTATTTATTTATTTTTATTTTATTTTACATTTGTTGACCGGGCTAGTCCATCTGGGTGTATGTCCATTTTCAGTGGAGGCCCGAGGAGAAAAGCTCCACAAGTTTAAAAAAAAGAATACATACATAGTACACAGGTACAGTACATACATTGTACATTAGCCAGTGTTTGTGAGTAAGAGTGAAAACTATTATCAAGTACTCTAGGTTTAGTATGTGTACCTTATTCGCTTTCACTAGCCTGGAGAGCAATCATGGCACTACCAGCTTTGCTTGAGATGTTGTCTAATGAGGCTTTTAAAGGAGGCTTTGGATGATGTGTTTTGTATGCTAGTGGGGAAAGAGTTGCATTTTTTAGCCACTGAACTACTATATAGTGCATCTCCAAAGCTATTGTAGCTGTTGGTGACTTCTAGTAGTAGTTTGCTTAATGATCTAAAAGGCCTTTTGGCTGAGTGATGCTGTACTAAGTTTTTGAGGGAAGGACACTTATTGGGGAGGTAATAGATAGACTGACAGAGGCAGTGCTGATTGTAGGTTAGTAGGTTGGGCAGTTCAAGCCAGTGGAGCTGTCTCAAAGCAGTACAGTGATGAGTTCTATATGAGCAATTTTCAGCAAAGCAGGCAATTCTGTTATAGCAGGGTTCCATTTTGCTTAGTTCATTTTGTTGAGATTAGTCAGAATGGGAGATGCATAGAGTAGGGTGGATAGAAGTTGGGAGCGAGCAATGGCTGATCTTGTGTTGTTGGTAAGAAATGGTTTGATACGGTAGAGTGATCCCAGTTTGGCATATACTTTTTTAATAGTTACGTTGTGATGACTATCAAATTTTAGGTGGGAGTTTATGGCTATTCTCAACAGCTTAGGCTGTGCCACTGGAGCGACTAGAGTAGCATTTGTGGAGTAGATAGTGAATTGAATGTTATCAGTGTTTTTGTTAGAACTGGTTATAATCATAAGCTATTTTTTCTTTGGATTGAGGATAAGTTGGGCTTTGGTAAGGTAGTTTTCAAAGTCAGAGAATGCTAGTTGAGTTGTTTGCAGGAGGGTGGTAATGTTTTGTGCAGCACAGATTAAGGTAGTATCATCTGCATACTGAATGATAGATGCATGCTGTGTGGAGATATAGAGGTCATTTATGAAGATTGTGAATAGTAGTGATCCTAAGATAGACCCCTGTGGGACTCCTATAGTTATGGGCAGCTGCGGAGAGAGAGAAATTTCCCATTTTACAGCTTGGTACCTGTCAGTTAAGTAGCTTTGGAACCAGGTAAGAGTGGAATTTGATAAGTGATATTGGTTTAGTTTGTTTAGCAGGATTTGGTGAGAGATTGTGTCAAATGCTTTGGACATATCCAAAAAAAAGAGTTGACACCTGCAGGCCTTTGTTTTTGAGACAGTTTACTGTGTCTGTGAAGAAGAGCAGGGCTGTAGTGGTACTCTGGGCAGATCTGAAACCATGCTGAGTAGGTGACAGGATGTTGCTGTCTAGGAGATATTTTAGTACCTGGGTATGGATGCATTTTTGTAGTATTTTGGCCAGGGGGGAGAGTAAAGCAATGGGTCTGTAGTTATTAAGTTTAGTGGAGGTCCCGCCTTTATGTATGGGTGTAACATAGGATATTTTCCAGAGTTTGGGCACATAGTTTTCAACAATTGAGCTGTTTATGAGAGTGGAGACTGGGATAGCAATAGCATCTGCTGTGAGTTTCAAGAAATAGCTGGGGAGTAGGTTGGCTGCTGTTGATGAGGTTTTTAGTTTGGAGAGCATGCTTTTGATTGAAGTGGTGGAAAATGTTTTGAGGGTAAAGCTTGTATTAATGTTATTTGTGTTGGGGGGGATAGTGAGGTAGGAACTATCCTGTGATACTTAGGATAGAATTGAGTTCACAAAGTGGGAGCTGAATTGTGTTTTGATGGGAACTTTAGTGTCAGGGGTGGTTGGTTTGGGGGTAGCCTTTTGGGTGGATTTTAGTAGCTGGTTTACATTTTTCCAAAATTTTGGGGTGTTGTTTTGGTATTTAGTTTGTAATGTCATGTAGTAGGATTTTTTGTCCAGCCTAATGAATTTTTTTGCACGGTTGCGCAGTTCTTGGTACTTAGTTAGGCTTTGTGTGTCTTTTTTTTATAGTAAAGCCAGGCAGTGTCTCTGGACTTGAGGATTTGTTTGTTTTTTTTACTGAGCCAGGGGTTTGTAGAGATTTTAACCTTGATTTTGCACAATGGAACAACAGTGTCTAGGTGTTGTAGAAATGTTTTGTTGAAATATGCTACAGCCTGGTCAAGTTGGAGAGTTTTTAGGTGGGTCCAGTCACAGTTACAGAGTAAAGTATTGAGGACCTCAGGAGAGAAACTTTTTGTGTTTCTAGTGTATTTATAGTTAGTTGTTTTGCACATGCTTGTTCTACTATGTATAAGGTATATTATGTTGTGGTCACTTAAGGTGTCTGCGAGACTGCCTGTGTGGGGGTACAATGTGGGGTTGTTAGTTAGGACCCAATCAAGGATGGATTCCCTTTTAGATTTTTTATCACATCTAGCTAGAATTTGGACTAGCTGCTGGTAGCCATGGAGATTTATTAGATTACTTGGTGGTTCTGATAGACAGGTGAACCAATCTAGGTTGAAATCCCCCAGAATAAGGGTTTCTTGTGAGTATGTAGAAGAATACCAGGATAAGAAGTCTTGAATGCTAGCAGGTGTATTACCAGGTGGAATTTAGATCACAATTGTGGTGATGACCTTTTTAGGGTGAAGTTGAAGTTGTGCGATAAGTATGCCCCAATTATTGGGGAAGGGGTAGGAGTTTGGTAATTGATGTACAGTTAAGTTGGACTTATACAGTAAGGCAGTTCCACCCCCTTTACGAAGTGGTCTGTCTTGAGTAATGATATTGTAGCCGGTAGGGAGAACGTCTGAGTTAGCTATGTTTTTATTTAGCCAGGTTTCTGTTAAAGCAACTATGTCTGGCGAGTAGTGTGCTATTGTGGCCTGGAGTTCAGGTATTTTATTTTTGATACTTTTAATATTAATATTTGGCATTAAAGGATGTTTATTTTTGCTGCTGTTGTTGATTTGCCCAGGTATGAAGATAGTGGGGGTGTTATGTTCTGACACTTGCGTTGGAGCAGTTTGTGTTGGACAGGATGGATTTGGGCCAGGGTTGGGGTGGATATCCCCCACTTATGGTGAGCCTGGTGTTAAAATGGTGATACCACCACACACATCTTCCACTTTCTCTTATTCCCTTCTGTTAGCAAATAGTATCCATAACTGATCAATACTGTGTGTTTGTTAATTTAAACTATGACCACAGTAGCCTACTGATACAAGGTTATCCTGTTTTTGCACCTGAGAAATTAAGAAAAGACTTACAGTTTCAGAGCAGTCCTTGGTCAATTGTGATTGTTTCTTAACACATACTTGTCTTGCTTTGTGATTGTTTCCAGCCCCTCATACAAGAACCTAACAGGGTCTCTACCCAGCTCCCCACCCTGCCCCTATTCCCTCGCGCCCCAGTGGTCCCACCTTTATTGCACTCAAACCCCTCCCATCTTTCCAATAGCCAACCACAGCACTAACCGAACACTACCTCCTCCATATTCCCTCTACTATCACACCTCCTCAACTGACATGTACAAGCATACCTTTCCTTTGCTCACTGCATGCACTCTCCTTGCATATCTTACATCCTACCAAAGCTCCATCATTCCTCCACTCAACCACTACCACTGTACTTCTACTCACACCACCACCCATGTCTCACCCATACTCAGCTCCCCTCCCACCAGCTCAAGAACCATCCCTATGCACCCCCCACATATTCTACCAACTATATTACTCAAACGTAAAGCATCCCTACAACTTAACATAGTAACCCTCCCACCATACCTATTACCCACAGAGCACAATCATAAAGTTTCCCTTATAAACAAACACATTCAAAAACTGAGAAAACTAGTAATCTCATGCATATCAAAACTAGCCCTAAGTGGAGACATCCACCCCAACCCTGGCCCTACCATCTCCAACCCCAATCCTCATAATCAGACTAGAAACCACAACTTCTCCCATATTACAGCCAGTAGAAAGCCAAGTGACTTCCTTCTACTAAGCCTAAATATTAGAAGTATATCCAACAAAGTCCATGAACTCCATGCCACCATAGACTTATAATCCCCAGATATAGTCATCCTGACAGAAACCTGGCTAAAACCTCACATTACCAGTGAGCAAATACTCCCTACAGGTTACGACATACTAAGAGTAGACCGGCTAAACAAAAAAAGGAGGTGGTGTAGCTATAATATTTAAACAGCATCTAAACATCCAGATCCTAAAATCATCAGCTCCACAAATAGGCAATGAAGAAATAATATATACCAACCTCAAAATTAACCAAAACACAACCATCAACATAATTGGATGCTACTTCCCACCTGTCCAAAACATCCCTCCACTAGAAAACCTCCTCAGCTGGTCTACCCACCATCTCCCCCAAGAAACTATCATCTTAGGTGATTTCAATATTGACTGGCAATCCTGTTCTGGCAACAATCCAACCCATCATGTACACCTTCATGGCTTCACCCAACTAGTCCAGTCACCAACAAGGATAAATAAAAACTCCAGCAAGCACACTACCCTGGATTGGATACTAGTCAGTAAGAACCCCCAGTCATATATAACAGGCTGCTTATAAGATAGCCTCAGTGATCACTCCCCAACATTCCTACACAAAAAACACCTGTACCAAGCTAAACCTGTCATCTATCGTCAAATACGTAAAAAAATAAACTTTAACCCACTCACATTCATCTCATCCCTCAAAGAATGTAACTGGCATGCTCTAAAGTACCTCAGTCTAGATGACGAGTTGAATTTTTAATACTACCTTCCTGAACATCCTTAATTACCATGCCCCCATAAGATTTTCCAGAACCAAAGCACAACCCTCCCCATGGCTACAGAAAACCACTAAGTCAGAAATGAAAAACAGGGATAAAGCCTGGGAGCATTGGCGCAAAACCAAAACCCCCACAGCTAGACAGAAATTCCTAGAACTACGCAATAGAGTCAAAAAGCTAATAAAACAGGACAAATTCCAATACTACCAGTCTGCCCTAGACTCCTCACAACACAGCCCCAAACAATTCTGGTCCTCCATAAACTCCATCCTCCACCTAGGTAAAGTCAGTACCCATCCTCCTAACATCCCTCACTCCTCAGAAAATATTGCTACCTCATTCAACACACACTTCACCCAAACCATATTATCACTAGCTAAACAACACAACCCCCCCCTCCAACCCACACCTTCAACTAGTAATCTCCCCACTGCCTTCTCTTTTTCTCCTGTACCTACCTCCAACATAAAAACTCTTAACTAAACTTAAACCCACCAAATTAGCAGCAGACAACCTCCCAAGTGAATACCTACAAATCGCAGCTGATGCTCTGGCCTACCCAGTATCCATCTTGATTAACCGATCTCTGTCAGAAAGTTACGTTCCCACATTGTGGAAAGTCTCACATATAATTCCCTCCACAAAGGCGGACCCTCTGCAGAACTAACCAATTACCGTCCCATAGCTATTCTCTCTCCACTCTCCAAAATACTAGAGAGATGCATACACTCTCAGGTCTCACACTACCTCCTTACTAACAACCTCCTTTCCAGTACTCAGCATGGTTTCTGACCAAACCATAGCACCACCACTGCCTTACTCTCCTTTACTAACACTATCCTTCAGCATAAAAACAATGGCTATCTCTCCTCTGCTACTTTCCTAGACCTATCTAATGCATTTGACATGGTCCCACACAAACAACTTATCTCTGTCCTCAATAACCTATCCTTCTCACCATCGGTCACCAACTGGTTTCAGAGTTACCTGTCTGACCGCCAACAATCTGTTGTATGGCAGAATGACATATCTCCCCAACTACCTGTCTCCATAGGGGTTCCCCAAGGATCCATCCTTGGACCCCTACTTTTCTCTGTTTACACCAATAATCTAGCCTCTGCCACCAAACATGGCACACTCATCCAATACGCAGATGACTCAACCATCATCTGCTCAGCCCAGTCCCTACCCAAACTGCAAGAAGTCACACAGGAAGCCTTTTCCTCTGTTGAAACATGGTTATCCGATGCCCAATTAATACTCAACCCAAACAAAACTAAACTACTCATCTTCCAACCCACCAATCATACTCAAAACAACTCTCACTTTAACATCACAGCAAAAGACAACACCACTATATACCCAACTGAACACACCAAATTGCTAGGAGTGGAAATAGACAATAAACTAAAATTTGACATTCACATATCCATGACCATAAAAAGTCCACAAAAACTAGGAGCATTATACAGAAATAAACAATTTCTCACCAAAGCAGCAAAGATTTCAATAGCAAATTCCCACCTTATCTCCACCCTACTTTATGCCTCTCCAGTATATACCAACCTAAGGCAATGTGATCTAAACAAGCTAGAGACCTGCTACTACAAAATCGCCAAATCGCCACAGGGGCATCCTACCGTAGTCACCACTGTCTCTCACTTGCTGAACTGGGCTGGCTTGAACTCCCTCACCTCCTTCAGTGGTATCAACTCTCACTCGCCCACAAACTAGTAAACCATCCACTAAATGTCCCATCCCTCCAGAATCTACTCCAACCCTATCGCACCACCAGACCACTAAGATCCAGCAACAAAAATCACTTGCAGATCACTAAAGCCAATAACTCTGCTGGTGAAGCACTATTCTCTTGCGCCATAGCCAAATTATGGAACTCACTCTCACCCACAATTACCTCCACCATCATGCACCAACTTCAAAACTTTATTAAAAGCACCTAAAAACATGCTGGCTATGCCCTTGCAACTCCCACTCTAATATCATCCACCCCATCCAACTACTACCTTTCTTTCACCTCCACTAACTACTTTGATGATAGCAAGCTCAGATGCTCATAAGCCTAGTACTTATTATACAGCAGGAACTTCTCATTGTTACATTTGTTAATGCCTGTTATGTACTTCACAGATAAAGATTCTAGTTGTCTACTAATGTATTATGTTCTTCATCTGTAAATATGTTGTAAGTAATTTCTATGTTAAATTGTTAATCGCTATGTAATCCAATGTAACTACTGTCTGTTTATTTTACTGTGGAGTTTTTCTCCCCGGGCCTCCGCTGAAAATGGACCCACGTCCAGTCGGACACTCCCAGTCAACAAATTTAAATAAATAAATAAATAAATAAATAAATAAATGAGTGTTTGAAAGTATTGTGTTTTTTTGGAGTAGGAATGAGAGCATATGTGTTTAGTTCTGAATTGGTCTGTTATGTGGTTCTTGAACAATTGTGGGCAGATATTATTATAATGTGTGGTGTCTGTATATGAGAGTGCATAATATAGTGTTGCACTACTAAGTTTAGGGATATTTCTATATTGATAACTTGTGGAGTTATAAAGAATTATGAGAAGACAGACTAGACTTAGTTATGTGATAGTCATGGTTATAAAGTTTAAGTTGGTTCTAGGTGGAGGTCTGGATATGAATTATAGGGTTGCACTATATGTGGATGGGTAAGTAGTGTGGAGTGATGTAATAATGCCTAGCGGGAATGAGAGTCGTTGGGAGTATTTTGTGGTGGAGCAAGTTGGTGTGGTGTAATGTGATCTGACTTGAGGAGCTGTGATTGGTTGACGTGTTGTGAGGTTGAGCTGTGGGTGTGGTTATGATTACTATAAATGTAGAGGTAGTGGGGGCAGGAGGGAATTGGGGACAGGGCAGGGGAGCAGAGAGAGCCCAAGCGTTAGCGAGGACGAACGGAGCAGAGGCAGAGCCCACCAAGAAAAGAGTAATGGGCAGCAAAAAGTAAGTGTCACATTACAAATCTGAACACTTTAAACAAATTCCTGAGGTCTAATGGCTTACCAGCAAGCAGAATTCAATTGCAGAAGAGCACTTTGTCCTGTTGTGAGACTAGTAATTGAAAGATGGCTCCATGCTCAGCAGGATTCTAATATAGACTTAGTATTGGGGGAGGGGGATAGCACAAGGGGTGTAAACCAGGTGGAATGAATGAAACCAGTGAAACCGGAGAGGCAATCAGTGGAAATCTATCAGTGAAGGCCTCAGAGGGGGTGAGTAATAATTCAAACTCTACCTGTAAAGTGAAGGAGAGAAGAGACAGTAAATTTTATTAAAGTTGGGAGTGTGTCTTCACATTGACTTGCTTATTAGTAGCCAGGTTGTGCACAGATTAGAGTAGGGAGATACATTAGTAATGAAGGGGAATGTATAGAGATGCAAATAAACAGGTGGGCCTCCAAGTGATACAAACTAATGCAGAAAGCACTGAGAGGGCTGCTTGATGGTTAATTTAATCACAGAGATCTGAATTAAATGCATACTGTCTACTGGACAGTTAGGATTACTGCACTAGCTGGGGGGGGGGGACAGAAGGCTACAACAGTCAGTTTTATTAGCACGCTGAGAACTACTAAGAAATACTGCTAATGTAATAGCTTCACTGTCATAAAACATACAAGTAGAATGCCTGGGTGGACTGACCCTGCTCTTGAGGCTCAAAATGTATATCCTTGTTTAGTTTTGCAGTACGGATTCTTTCTTATACTGTATGGGTGGAGTGTCAGCTGCGGACTGCAGATTTTCATGAGAGTGCTCTGAAGAGAGAGAGAGAAAAAAAACAGAGGGGATGAAACTAGTAGAAGGAGACAAAGACAGGTTAAAGGAAGTAATGAGGAGATAGGAGGGTGTAAAAGATACAAGTCTGAGGATAGTGTGGATAAAGCAGGAGAACAGATGCTATTGCTACAGTATGAGAGTGCTTCAACAGTTACCACATCACAGTGCCATAACTAAGTTTGGAAACAGGTTAATAAATCATGCACAATACATTTATCAGCCAATTATCCTGTGCATACAAGAAAAA
Organism: Protopterus annectens; assembly: GCF_019279795.1. Lineage (NCBI taxonomy): Eukaryota > Metazoa > Chordata > Ceratodontiformes > Protopteridae > Protopterus > Protopterus annectens. Next base: position 1,229,941,881 of record NC_056728.1, on the reverse strand, counting down.
GTAAAATGAACACAACAGTACAGCTTAATCAGTAGCAGAGACAACTGCAGTGCTAAATCAGTAAATACTGTTTCTAACTCCAACACTAAGTCAATTAGATTTACATTACCGTTATAACAGCAGTTTTAGTACATTATAGTTGCATAGAGACAACATAGCTGCAGTGGTAGTGTCAGTAAAACACAATTGCTGAATGTCAGAATCAACCAGTTAAATAAACACATAGTAGATCAGTAGTCAGGAATCCGAAAAATTAATACTAGTTGTATAGATCCAAATACAGCAAAGAGTGTTACTTTACAAATCTGAACACTTTAAACAAATTCCTGAGGTGTAATGGCTTACCAGCAAGCAGAATTCAATTGCTGAAGAGCACTTGTGTTCTGGTGGGAGACTAGTAATTTAAAAATGTCTCCATGCTCAGCAGGATTCTAATATAGACTTAGTACTGGAGGAGGGGATAGCACAAGGGGTGTAAACCAGGTGGAATGCAAAGAAACCAGCGAAACCAGAGAGGCAATCAGTGGAAATCTATCAGTGAAGGCCTCAAATCAAATCAAGCAGTACTTACTGAAAACAAATGAATTAGCTTGTCAAGAATGATGAGAAAAGGGGAGTCACATAAATGGCTACTGCTTGGATACTACTAGTTCTGGTTTCACCACAGCTTCACTCTGTTGGGATACAATGCTCCTTTGCTTCTTCTCCCACCAAAAGCAAAACATTAGCACCAATCCCAAGATGAAAAGCAGGCCACAGTCTATTTCGTGATCTACAATCTTGTCCTAGATGATGCAAGGGTTTGTAGGTTAGTTGTAGCCTTTTCCTGGTGGTGGCTTGAACAGCAGCTAGACTAATCAGGAATGTCCAACACAGACACTTACAGCCTGACCAGAAACAGTCAGGAATCAATGCACTATACATCTTCTCTCACCAGGAGCAGAATATAAGCACAAATTCCAAGCTGTCACCTATAAAGAGGATTATTAACCTTTCTGATGATCACCAGTCTCCATGATGTCACTGTGCTCCTTTTCACACGAGGAGAAATCAGAAGCACTAATCCCAAGATGACTACTGAGAGGCAGAATGTGGGATCTCCTATACTTGGTGGAATTGCAATAGATGTTACAGATTTAAAGGTACAATGGGAAAGATGGGTTACTATCCTAAGCACTGCAGTGTGCACTAAGCAGTTAGATATGAAATAGGGGTAACTTAGTGGAGAGCCACTGTGTGTTTTTATAGTGTGGAGGTCTTGAGAGCTGAATAGTGAGTTGGTCCAATGTCATGAACTACTTGATACAGGTAATTCCGCAGACCCTGAGCTGACAGTGGAGCAGAACCATGACTGGGTCTTGAAATGAAAGGTTCTGTTAGGTGTAGATGAATACCAATATGGCCTGCATGAAACCTGTTGTGCTTGTTCTCCCTCCTAATTACAGTACTTACTTGAGAATCATTTGTAGGCTTATGTGATCTGCCCCAATGTATCTGTACAGTATTAAAATAAAAATAAAGCAACAAACTGACCACAGCTTAGTGAATTCAAACAGTTTTAATAAAACACATAAGAGTAAGCGCTTTCACGATTTACAACCAATTGCTTCTTCAGACTCCATTCTTACAAATAAAACAACTAAATTTAAATTAATACTGACCAATCAGATACCACATCCTATATGACATCATTAATTAATAATTAAAAAATTCTAAGCTTTAAAGCAGTATACAAAAAATAGTAATAAAAAATGTGTGTGTGTGTGTGTGTGTGTGTGTGTGTGTGTGTGTGTGTGTGTGTGTGTGTGTGTGTGTGTGTGTGTGGAGTACGTCAAACCAAATTCCTAGGTATTTGAATGAAGTGACATTTTCAATACTGTTATTAAGATGACTGAGGAATTTTAGAGGCCTGGAGATAGAAGTCAGCTTTTGCCTAATGCCAAAAAGTATTATTTTTATTTAAGCAGAGTTTAGTAATAATTGTTTATCACTAACCCATTGAACAAGGGCATGAAAATCAGCCTGATGTTCATATTCAAAAAAAAAAAAAAAAGAAACAATATGGTTGGAGCAGAATAGGGCTATATCATAAGCATAAAACAGGAGAGGAAGATGGGGGTAAGTCAAAAGGAAGTTTGTTAAACTAAACAGAAAAGAAGATAGGTGACAAACTAGATCCTTGCGGGACACATTTCCTAAGAGGAACTGATGTAGAGGTTAATGGATTGAAATTAGCTGAGAGGTGATGGTTAGAGAGGTAGTTTTTGAACCAGGGCAGTGTGTCATCACTAATGCATATTTCAGTGAGGTGGTCTAGCAGAACTGAATTATCAAGAAGATCCAAGACTCTGATGAAGTCAATAAAAATTGCTCCAGTAATTAGGCTTTTCTCCGTTCTGAGAAGAATGTTGTTGCTGAGTGTCCAGATAGTTTGTGGATATACTGCAACCAAACCAAAAGCCATGCTGAGTTTGAGAGAGAAGGTGGTATTTGCCAATGAGTTGAGTGAGTTGCAAATAAAGTATTTTTTCCAGAATCTTTCCTAGGGAAGGCAAGGAAGGTGACCTGAAGCTTTGGAAGTTGTCTGACTGTTATTTCCTTGGTAGGATATAACTGGTATAGCTAAGGCTATTGGAGCAGTGATAATTTGAACAGCTACTGTTACAGTAAGTTCATCTTACACAATTGTACTTTCTCCAAGCTCTTGTTGAGTGGAAGGGAGAAATAAGTGAAGAGTTTAAAATGTCATTTGCAGTTTTGTAAGCCATAGCAAGGTCAAGCACTTAAAAAACAGTTTAGAGCGTCCAATTATGTTTGAATCTATACACCAAAAGGGCTGCAGCAGCAGGTACATTGTGCTTGTATTTAATTATTTGTTAGACGCTGACAAATGCTGGACTTGCTTCTTTCAAGTATATAATTAAAAGAAAACATTTTCCAGACTTGTTCAGGATAGAATGGGTTTCCAGTACCACAAGGGAAGCCTGAAATTCAAACAGAGTTTGATCAGTCTATAATATAGATTAAATCAACAGGTACAATAACAAAAATATAAAAAAATCACAGCAATCACCTAAAAGAAGTAATATAAACTAGTTATTATACTTTTATCAGAAGGAACAAACAAGCAGAAAAAAGTTTGGGGAGGTCAATAAAAAAGTTTTCAGTTGATAAACAGGGCAGAAATTGAGTATAGTGGAATGAATAAAGAGAAACAGAAAATAAATGACAGTGGAGTAAGGGAGCTATCTATACCCAAAACATTTAAATATCACAAAAATATGAGGCCTGTCAGAGCACAAAGAAAGGTTTATAAAAGTAGTTATAATATTTCCATTATCAAAGTAGCAGATGCAAAATCTATAAATATATATTACTAAAAAGTTGATATGTAGCAATGTAGTAATGTAAAAGAATTAACAGAAACTTTTATTATAATAGGTGTTCTTCATGGTATAACTTTGAATATACAGTAATTTACTGATCTATCAATATATAACAGTTTATTGTGAAACATTTTCTCTGTTTTGTCATCTAAAGTAACAGCTACTAAAATAATGATGTCATTGTAAGAAGTACACTGATTACAGACTCATCAGTGCCTAAGGATATCATTATTCCCTGGATTCACAAATCCTCCGTGTAAGACTAAACAAGTCTTACTCGGAGACTGCAGTTGAATGGTATGACGTCAGCATGCCAGGAATATTCATGAGGGCATGCTGACTCAACCCCAAGTCCAACACGGACCGTGCAGGCAAGCAGGGGGGCGTGTCCGACTGCCGAGCAGTGTAAAGGTCTACGCCCCTGCAAGTGTGTGAAAAAACAAAATGTCAACACACAAGAGCGAGTCCACTCAAATGTCCATGTACCCAACACCACACTCCCTGACATTGTAAACCCCCAGCACAGTTATAAAAAGTAAAACATTAATTTATTTTTTTCTAATTCCCAATATAGCTGCCCGTATTTGCGCGTATGTGCGCGGGTGTGCCCATTGCTTAGCTGCAGTTAGCAATCACGACATGGAAGAGCATAATAAGGAATGTTCATGCAAATTACGCCAAATAGTAATAGCATAGTGGTACAGCGTTCGCACAAAGAGGAAGCATTCACAGTTTGAGTCCCACCACTCCCCTTCCTATTTTATGTTCCAAATTAGTATATCAAATAATTCCTGACCTATATGATTAAACTTTTACTAAAAAAGCATTCAAATGGCTTATGTATCAGTGAACAAAATGTTTATTTATAAAGGAATCTGACATATAATTGCCCGCAGTTAAGCAACGCTTAACCCAGCACAATATAGTTGCCCATACCTAACTCGCGCTTTACCCAGCGCAATGTAGTTGCCCATAGCTAAATCGCGCTTTACCCAGCACAAAATAGTTGCCCATAGCTAAATAGCACTTTACCCAGCACAATTGGTTTGTGCAGAGGTGCGTGCCGCCCCAACCAGCGCACCGTCGGGCAACGTGGAGCAACGTAGAGCAAAGTTGCTTAAACACAGCCACGCCCCCTAACCTGTCTGGACAGTAGTAAAATAAAAACAATGATAAGGTTTGAATCCAGAACACTGTGCACCATAATCAAAGTACTGAACCACTAATTGCTAAGCAGGTCTGCAGTCAGCTGAGAATATTAAAAAATGGCCAATCACAGAAAAGTGCGGGAAATGCGGCATATTTAAGCTGCATAGGCAGAAATACTCGCCATAACTGATTGTAGCTCCCATCTACAGTTAGAATGTCTGGTGCTGGAGAGGGTACATGCTTTTGAGCGCAACGCTGGGGCATCGAGGAGTCAAGATACATAGTTTGGCTCCTAGTCCATCAGCATGAGACTTGACTCCTGCAGGGCCAGTTCCAAGGAACGGAGTATAAGGCAGGGGCTTGGAACCGGTTGGCTCATGAGCTCACCAGTGCCACAGGCCTCCCTCGGACTGGTGAGCAGGTCCATCACCACCATGCAGACCTGAAGAGGTGGAAGCAGGACCTTCTGAACCAGTGGATCCTGGAGGCCCGTCAAATGCGTGATGCCCCACTACTAAGTAGGTAGCCATGGAACGCAGTATGTAAGACAAGCTAATATAGTCTAAATAATGGATAGGCATGTCTCAATATCCCTTTATTTACTCCACAGCTGCAGGTGCTCATGCTATGAATCAGCAAGCCTATGCAGATAGGCTGCTAAGGCTGCGCCACCAGGCAGTTTAGTAAATGTTCTGCATGTATTGTTACACGATATATGTGAGTGAGCATGACAAAAGTGTTTCAACCCAATAATACAGCAATAAAATGTCCCGATTAAATCATCTGCATGTACTGTTATATAACAAACGTCATTGAGCCAGAAAAAGAGTGTACTAACCCACCAATCAAGGTAAAATAAGTCTGGAATACTATCCCTGCATGTACTGTCATAACATATAAGTGAGCAGGCCTGAAAAAGAGTGTTGTAACCTATCAAGAAAGATATATGTCCTGAATATGTCTTCCATATGCACTGTAATAACAAGTAAAGGAGAGAGCCTGTAGAAAAGAGTGTTCAATGTAATTAGTAAAGGTATAAAACTTGGAGTGTGTTTGTGTCACTTACTTTGAAATGTTGTTGTACCCTTGCAATAAAAAATAGTACTGTTGTATTAGGTGCTGTCAACCCACAGTTGTGTAGTCCCATAGGAAGTGGATGAAGGAAGTGGCAGTAGCTGTGAAGCATAAAACATTCATTCCCTGAATAAATCCTCTGCATGTACTGTTACATATCATAAGTCAGATAGCCAGGAATAGAGTGTAGTAACCCATGAATAAAGCAAAAACATGTCTGGAATACCATCTCTGCATGCACTGTCATAGAAAAAAAGTGAGTGAGTCTGAAAAACAGTCTTGTAAGCTATCAATAAAGGTATAATATGTCCTGAATAGATCTACTGTATGCAGTGTAATGTCAAATAAAGGAGAGAGCCTGTAGAAAAGAGTTTTAATGTAAATAAGAAAGGTATAATACTTGGTGTGTATGTGCTAGTTACTCAGAAATGTTGTTGCACCCTTGCAGTGAAGAAATGTTACTGTTGTATTAAGTGCTGACAACCCCCAGTAGTGCAGTCCCATATAAAGTGGATGAAGGAAGTGCCAGTAGCTGTGAAGTATGTAACAGTCCTCAACAGTTGTGAAATGGCTGACATGCATAGGTAAATCTGGCACACGAGTAGCCTGTCAAGGTGTTCCCCAGAAATTTTAGTGTGCTACCTGAAAAGTAGGGTTGTGTAGAAAACAAGTGAAAAAGGCACGTGAACACATCGAGATGTGCAGCACATAAACAAGTACATTTAATACAAGTATGTAGCAGTAACATCTGCATCTTGGACAGTTACTATGTCAGATATAGGTCAGGTATATAATGAAGTAGCCAAACCCATAACGCAATCAAATGCATGTTGCCTAGTGTAAGAATACATGTAGGGGATATACACCTGCAGTCAATAGGAATGTAGTGTACAGTTAAAGTACTAATAAGATGTTAATGGAGGTTTCTTTTTACACCCAACTCCATGTGCATAAACAATGCAATTCCACACCTCAATGGGTATGTCTAATGTAACATTTGTTGGGACATATGTCCTATTGTTATATAAAATCTGCACTTAATTTCATGCATGTCCCCTGTTAAAACACCACAATCTTGGTGGCCTTTTGCCACCAATCATCCCTGCATGTTGTTGTAATGTCCACTGTCGTTCAATACATGCATGTGTTATGCTTTCTGTTCAACTGTTGTAACCCTGGTGTATTGGGTTAATGGGAATATTACTGCATGCTGTTACAACTAACTTGGAATGCTGTTGTCTATGTTGTAATTAAACACACCTAATCACAGAACTATGGGAAGGCCGGTCCCAGCGGACCCACCTGTCCCTCCTCAGCTGGCATTTGCATCTGGCACCAGCAGGTCTGGTGCCCAGCCCGGGCCACCCTCCTCCATTGGTCCTGTGCCACCTTCAGGTGGAAGCGCTGCAGGGGATGTGGCTCGCCCGCCCCTGCAAGCGTGGGCAGAGAAGGGCCTCCTGTCACCCTCTGAAGGGTCCGGGTTGTGGTGCGTAGGGAGATCCAGTGTTTAGTCGCTGATCCCCTACACCAGCTCGAGGCGAGAGTGGCACGACTCGCGGGTGAGCCTGCCCCGCCTACGCAGCCCCCAGCACAGTGACCCTCGGGTCTGTGAAAGTCCAGTGGTGACTGCCCATGGGTGGGGATCTCAGTCCCACTATTACCATCTGTGGGCTCATGGGCTTACGATTTCCAAACATCCGTCCCCGTCAATTGTGTTCACCCACCCCATGTCTCATACTCCACCCCTGTATGCGTGTTGTTTGTCTTGTCTGTTTACCTACCCAACCTGCCTCCCCAAATATAACTACTTCCTCTACCTCACTTTCCACTCTCCCCTGAAAAAAAAAAAAAAAAAAGGGCAATCTGTACCTGAAAAAAAATTACGCCCCATACATAGCTGCCCAATCCGCACACATGTCCTTTGGGCATGTACACTGATAATTATAATTGGCAGTACAACAAGCTTTGTTATCCTCACCCCTCTCTCAGGGGTGGAAGGTTTCAAATTTCACTCCAAATTTGCAACATATGCACAGCTGTTGCTGGTAAAGAAATGGTCAGCTATGGACCTTCCCTACGCCCGTCCTGCACATCCCGACCTTGTTTTCCTACTGTCTTTCCCTCTTTGTGCCCCCTTTTTTACCACCTTCCTATCTCCCCATTTTCTTTTCTTTCAAAGAAATTAGCGCGGGGGTTAGCGGGAGTAAGCACTTTTAAGCAGTAGTAAGCGGGTTTAAGCGAGTGTACACATGTGTGCGCTTAGCTAAGCATCGCTAAGTGTCACATAATCCCGCGCAAACCCACTTACAACTGCTTAAACGTGCCTTAGTCACTGTAGGTCAGGGCCCTTGTTCTGCTCAGCAGCAAAATAAAATACCTTTGTCAGTCTTGAACCCCAGACCTTGGACACATAAGACTGCATGAAGTACCACTAAGCCACAACAGATATGCAATAACTTGGTGCTGCAAAAAATGTATCATGCATTACAATGAGTGAATGTACAGGAAAAATAGGAAGGCCATAACACAAAGCCGGCTCTGTGGATCTTTACCAGCAATTGTTGTGGGACTGCATTACATGAGTGTGATGTGAGAAGCAGCCAATCAAGCAGAAAATAATGTTGCAGAGGCATTTTACAACCCCCACACGGTATCATAGTAGCACAAACACTAGCATATCTGAATAGGGAAGAGGCCATACCTCCTAACTCAGTCAACTTTTCAGGGATGTCCCTGATTGTGAAACATATTTTAGCTGTGTCCCTCAGAATCCCACAGAAAAGTACTGATGTCAGTCAGAATGGTGGGCTATTACACAGTGAATACTGACAATAATAACAGTAGACACCCTTGTATGTCATATAAGGAGTACTAATCCAATATGCACTGCTTCACTGAAGTATACACATTCTGTTCCTATTATGTGTAAGGTGTACCTCACTTTCAACTACCTATCCATGACACCATGCAAAGATGTATGTGACTGTTCCATAGGCCCGGCAGAGGCCCAAACACACAGGCATATATGTTATACTGCTGTTAAACACTCTGCAAATAGCTTTCTTAGGACCTCCCCAAGCATACCCTTATGTAGGAGTATAACACAGAAATACCAATGGATGTAGCCATGTACTGGTAGCAACTGACTGTAACAATGCCATTGTAACAGTGCTGAAAACACCTGTGAGTTGCACAGACAAAGAATGACAGTGTAACCTCTGGCTACTATCTGGGTAGGTTCACAGGTGGAAACCATGCAGACAGACAACCTGCCCTGATAAACACACAGGTACACACCAATTCTGCAAGTCCAGTAAGATAATATTCACATATTAATGCATAATGCTCTCAGTATGTAAGCCCCCCCCAATTAAAAGATACTTGTGTGTTTAGGGTCTACCAAGTGTGTAGGTAGGCATACTCAGTACAGGAATTGTCCAGCTGTCCTGCGAACCCTGTGGTAATGTCAACAGTAAAAAACATAAACCCTGCAGAAGTCAGTACATTAATATTCCCAGTATAGTCACATAAATGTTGTGTACGCATTTCTAGTGGTGAGTAAAACTCTACACTGATAGCTCAGTATTGGAAGTGGCAACAGTCAGGTCTGAGTACAACATGTACATCACTGTCTACTCCTCTAGCTTCATTTATAAGACGTATACCAACCTTCTGACTTACACAACAGTCTCCACAGCAAACATGCATGGGCCCCACTCTGGATATCTGAAAGGGCTACGCCTATATACCTTAGCAATTTATAGCATTGGGTTGCTATGACAGTGAGTACTGCAATTACCACTCAGCAGGCTGTATGCATTTACCAAATGCTGGGCAACAATTGGTGCAGAGGGCATCACATACACATGTGCAGATACCTATAAAAGCAGATAGGACTTGCTATCCTCACATGCAATCATTACATTGCAAGTTCAACATAGCGAACAACGCCAAGCAGGAAAAAAAAAAAAAAAACAGTACGTTTCAGTACCAAAAAAAAAAAAAACATACACAGACGGACCCAGAAGGGACATACAGGTATGTAACAGTTTGTAGTTACCGGCAGGTAGTAGATGGTTATGGTTAGTACTGTTGATCCTCTGATACATGCATATGTGGCAGCAGTAGGTATGTATGCACTGATGCCATGCATAAGTATTGCCATGGAGAAATTGTTGGGTAGCTGTGTGCAGTGGGACATAAGTGTGACAGTTGTAGCTCAGCAGTACATGTCAAACATCTGAACATGTTATCTATGGTCTGTACAGTACTGCGTTTAATGGCAGTTTTGGGGAGTATTGCAAACACCTAGATAAACTTGGATGTCACAGAGTAAGACATGCATGATAGTCACATAATGTGTAGCTTAGCATTGGCAACCGCTGTAGCAGGCAAGCATAGTAATGTATCATTTTCAGCTATGTATACCCTTGTACTATTACCGTATGCACACATGTGACAATTGTCCGTGTTGTAGCAAGGCCCAACAGGTCATCCGTGAGGTGTATGGACTTACAACAGTGTGGACCTTGTGTCTGTATGGCACACACATATGTCGAGATACATGTGTGTCTGATTTATGAGCATCTGAACATGTGCATAGAGCAAGGGACATACTGCAACTGTTTGTGAAAGGCGGACATTTATATGTTGGTGCAGGTTATGTGCATATATATATATGTAGGTTGTAGTGTGTGTCAAACAAGACAGCATACAGTGCTGGCATATGACATGTGTTGTTCAAATGCAATGGGTATGCTTTGTTAGGTATATAGTCTCCCAGATATGGGGTCCTGCTAAACATATAGTGGCTGAGAATACCTTCCATGCATTCTGCACAAGACTGTGCAATATCATTACATAACTGTATCCCCCTCAACCTTAGCATTACTGATATTCCCACTATGAAAGGTGGACTGTATATGTGCTGATATGCATATCAATATGTACACCAGTGGATATTGAAATGTACGCTCCAGCTGAATGTTGTACATGTACTGCCATCCCTGTTGTTAAAAGCCCTGTACCCATGAACTAACACATAGGTGGTAGTGTACTCAACACCAAAGGTGTGATAAGAGACTACGAGACACAGGTAGACAATAGTGTCCCTAATGATGATCACTGTGCCACACTAGTCATGTAAACCTAGTACAGTCCACGTGTCATCAGTAAATGTGTGTCATCCATGGAAACAGAGGTCAGGGTTCCACTCCACTCATCAGTCATAACACCCATCATACAGTACAATGTCCCTGTTGGTATGTAACTCAGAAGACATACACAGCAACAGTAGATGCCAGACACATACCACACAAAGACTATTACCGGATTCCAACAGATGCCCTATGCTGACTGTCTTACCAAACCAATTGTACACTGTGTCGCATACCGCCTACCCAGAGGCTACCCCTGCCCAACATACAAAGCTATGGCAAACCCACAGGTGTTGGACGTGCTCCATGTAAACAGATGGAACACCAGACAAGATACACACTCTATTGATCAACACCTTGTAATGTAAAAAGTAGAACATGCTCGACTGGCACATCATTATCACAGACACATACCATACTGTGGAACCAACCACCTATCAACAGCATATGAAGGTCCTCATTAGCAGTTGCCAACAATAACCATGATGATTGCATGTGAGATAGGAAACACAACCCAGTAATCACCCCTGTGGTTCTGCATGACAGGGGCACGGGAACCTACATTACATGTGTGTTGTAGTGCAGAGTACCATATGTCTATGCTTCCATAGGCCCTATGGATAACAGCCTATCAGCTACCTAGGACATGATACACACACCCATGTACCTGTTGCAACACATGCTATGTGAGGTTGACTGTGTTTGATGGAGAATGTGTATGTGAATGTGTCAATGATGTGTATATGTGTGATAGCCTAGTGGGAGTCTGTGTATACCATGGTATCCAGTGTTGTAGCTCTAATCCCATCAAAAGGTCCGTATGCTATTGCCAGACATGAAAATCACTATGGCTTACGTTGTGACGTTGCCCCATATTGTCAAATGGAGTGTGCCTTTGTAGGCTAAAGCAGTACATGTATGCTTATTGATTGTTAACACTAGTGAATACAAGTCATGTATGGACTGTAGTACTACCTGAAGCTGTATGCCTCAACTGCACAGTATGGTTTATATCCACATGGCTTGGTAACACACTTTTGTTTGTTACCTGTAGTCCTCACACATCACATACCTCAGGCATGAGGTTATGTATGTGCTGACACACAGTAATGTATGGTACACAGGTAACTGTAATCTGGGTTTCCATACTCTTGTGTCTTGTAGGTATGTGTGATGTGTGTGTGGGTATGCCTGTAACATGTCCTCAGTGGTATGTGTGTCACAGGATATAGGTGCGTATCTAGCAACATGTATAGTGTAGTACAGCAGTATGCCACCTATAGTGGTGAAGGTGCACATATGTTACTGAGGGGTTTGCTATCAACAGGTAGTGTGGTGTACTACTAGTACCATAACCGTACTGTACATAGATTTAAATGGATGGCAAATGTCTGTATGCATTAGCTTCATATACACCTCCTGTGGCTAGGTGTTGCATTGTGTCATATACAGTGTGCCATGTACTGTTGTATAGTCCTACATACTGGTTTCACTTTGCGGCTGTGCAGAACATGGTTTGGTATGTAGCATGTGCCAGGCACTGTCAGGCAGTTGTGGTCTTAGCAGTCATGTGTTATTAAAAGTGTGTATCTGCTGACAGCCAATAGGTTGCTATATATTGCATTCCAATGATGTCTGTACATTAGAATGTTGAGTGTGCAACATGGCTTTTTCACAATTACTGTTTAATTGTCTTCCAGGGTTATGGCACACAACAGAAAGCCATCCTATACCCCTGAGGAGGAGGAAGTTATCAGAGATGCACTCATCCAACATTATAATCTACTGTTTTCAAGATCCTGCCAGGACCAGCATGGTCACACTGCACTGTGGCAGGATGTTGTCCATTGGGTGAATGATGTAGGCATTTATAACCGGACTTATGAGCAGGTATGCCATCACTGCAGTGATTTAATCAGACATGTCCGGCAGCATGCCTCCGATGTCCACAAACAACAGCTTGCCACAGGTGGTGATGCTGCCACACATCCCCCCTCACCAGAGTGGAAGAGCTGCTCCTCAGTATGGTGGCTCCTGGCCAACTGTTACAACACACCTGTGTCATCATGGAGGCCGGAGTCACCCAGCACAGTGACAATGAGCATGCAAGTAACATGGCATATCCGTAGACCACTGTTATCCAAAGTGTTATAATATGCATTAATCAGATGTGTACTGTGTATGCAGAATATGTAGAACCTGGTGTCATGCAATATTGATAATTCGGGACATTATCTGTATGCCTGTGACTGTCACCCCATGTACTACTGTATAATTGCAGACTCACAGCAGCAATGCCATAGTTGTTGACACTGACATACTGTCTCATATCCTTGCAGGTCCCCCTGGTGTGATAGCAAGACAGGAGACCCATGCTGGTGAGTGGGCTACAGTCAATTGAGCATATAACATGTGCATGTCATAGGAGAGTTGTAGGCCATATACACATGTTAAACACCTATGCATAGTGCATGCTCTCCATGTTCTCTGTGCAACTATGCACTTCACAGTGACATGAGTAGCTGACTCATACACATGCAACACACAGAGCATCACAAACAAGTGGGGTACACTGTAGTGGACATTGTATAGGCATAGTCAATACACATGCACACAACATACACCACTTTGTCATATGCAGTATGTGTTAATATGATACACATGGCATATGTAGACACCTGCTGTAATGTCAAACTCCAGTATTCCATATGTCATCAACACAGCACACATACTATACCTGGGGGTAGAGGCCTATCATGGGGCAGTGTGACATGCGTCAACACACAACACAGTCATGTTAGGCAATGTTCCCTATTAAACACCTGACATGCCCATGCAATGACTGTCTGTGAATGGTTTAATGTAGCCTAAGTGGTGCAGGTCAAGTACAGCAAGATAGTTGCCAGTGTGACATGCATCAGTGTCCTTGAGTGACCACATGATGCTGCCTGATGATGGCTCATGGTACTACACTACATCCAGTTACAGTACCTGCAGTACTACACATAGCATTCATCGTTAGACATCTGACAGTTGTATGCATCCGGACATGGTTTGTATACCTATGAGTGACGGTGCACACAACATTGGAAAGTGTTTCAGACTTGCAGTGCAATGTTGTGTCCATGTACACATTGTCTACCAGGGTGAGGGCAATCAGTGAACAACACACATGCATCAACGACATGTATACTGTTAACTACAAGGACTCTCTACTCTTGCACTGCATGCTGTCGAGCAACACACATCCTGCATGCTGTCACGTGTGAGAGGACTCTTTGTCTTGTGATACTGTACTCCACCATCAACCACTAACAACTATGTTCCATATTGCTGTCGGTGTGTGTGTGTCAACTTGAATGTGTAGTGTATCAGTGTGCATGTGTTAATGTGTTCATGTGTGCATGTGTGCATGTGAGTTTGTATGCATGTGTTCATGTGTGCATTTGTGCAAACATCCTGTACACATGGTAAAGTGTGCTTCCTGTCTCCCTCTCACAGGTGCTGAGGTAATGTTGGATGGGTGCAGCGGGAAACCTGAGGTCACTGCCACTAGTAGTGACCATGATGATACATGTGTAGTGGCACAGGCATGCTTGACAGGGTCTGTCTGTGGTCCACCAATCCACAGTACACAGCTTTCCACCCCATCTATGCGCACATACATACTGCCATTACATCCCTCAACACCAATGGCCTTAGGGGAGGAACAGCATACGGTAGGCATTGACCAGGAAAGTGTGGTATCCATGGCACATGCAACCCTACACAGCAGCCATGCCCAGACACACGGAATGGTACCACATAGGCATATGTCCAGGGGTTCTCGTGGGAGCATCGCTGGCTGTAATGCCCCTGGCAGGCATGCCCGCACAGGTCTCACAACCTCAGGTATCTTTTGGGCTGTGATGCAAACACAGGTACGTAGGGAATGGTACACCAGGCAGGGACTAAGGCTGCAGAGGGCTCATAACACTGTGATCAATAACAGTATCCATGACCTTACCAGTGCCATCCACAATTACACCAATGTCATTGATAGACTTTGTGGGGAGACACTAGATGTCCTCCACAATGTTATGTCCATGTGCCAGGACAGTGCAGGACAGCTGGGAAATTGACGTGGATGTATGCCAGCAACATCCTCAGCTGGCAGCTGACACGGATGACACCCAAGGTGTCTGTAGACCATCCAAGATGACCATATGGATGTGGCTCTGGCCAGTCCCTGCTGGGACATGGGTCCAGTCAAAATCCCTCTGCCTCTGACAATAGTACTCAGTCTGGATTAGTATCCGATACAGTCCGTGTTACCCATGGCAGGCACAGGTACTGTGTCCTTGGCCAGAGACAGTGATCTGTACAGCCTGGCAGGTACAGTCTGTGGCTGTCCCACAAACACCCGTATTTGGCAACCACAAGGGGGTACTGTGTGCATGCAGACACACACACATACTACCAACATGTAGGGCTAACACATACACACACACATCACATCAACACTGACCCATACTGTACTGTTGTCCCTCACACACACATACATGTTGATTGGATGGGTCATTGTCGGGCTCTGGAAAACAATCACACACCCTGTGCATGTGATGAAATTGTGCCACCTCCTGTCATCTGTGACATTGATGCAGGAACAGGATAACACAGTGCTGATGCACAGGGTGACCTACTAGCAGTGTAGCAATGTTAGCATGTTGTGAACATTAATGGGTAATGATATCCTTGCAGGTGTATCTGAGCAGGCATGATGCATCCCAGTAGTGATTATCAATTTCGCATTGTATACACCAGTGTTAATCCCAAACATGGATTGTCCACACATGTGACAGTTGGCTGATGTGTGTGGTACTGGCAGCATGTGTCGTTGAGTGGATGTAATGTCTATGATGTGTGCTGTACAGATTCCAAGGTGTACATTTGTGAACATGGTGGAGGTGCACTGTTTGCATGTATGTGCATGCTGGGCACATGTAAAGGGTGACATGCCCTGTATTACACAATGTTAATACTTCATATTTCCTATTGGTGTCCAATATGCATGTCACTACACATATGTCACAACCTGGGTACACATGTGTGTATGACATGGTATGACACTATGCTGTGGGTGATACTGTTGATATCAGTCATTGGTTAGCATTCTGGTAGTGTACATAACCTCAACAGCCTGATTGTAACCAATCGTTACATGATGTCTTGACAACTGAAACACAGCTGTAGGATACACAGTAGCATTAGAATCTTTCTGGTTTTGTACTATACCAGTTACCAGTGGTAATGACCACCACACTTTCCTGTGACCACTCCTGTTTGGCATGTGTCCATCCTAGGTACACGCAGACACACTAGGGATATGTACATCCACATCTGGTGATGCATACAGTGGCCTACAAAGCATTCCCCGGATTAGACACCTATCTTCCACGAGGGTATCAAACAGACACATACCTGTTGACAAACACATGTTGTGAAGCTATGATCCAACAACAGCATAGTCATCCACATTTGCTACACATAGTATCCTGATTGTACCACATTGGTAGTAGCACACAACGTGTAGCAGGGGTACTGATCTGTACAGACAGCCACATGTGATTTCATCTGTCCTTTGATATCCACATCCCCAAAGCTATGCTGATGTCTCTCAGTGTCTCACATAAGTAATAAGGTGTCTGTATGCATATACACGGGGTTGTTGCATACCTACCATGAATGGCCATTACTGACAGACTGTGTTGGGTTTTGGCATGTCTGTCATATGCCAAAGGCATACACCCACACTCACACTATTCTATAACAACTGTCATATGTGTGTGTGACACAGATGACCTAGGGCACATCTCACTACAGTGGCTGGACTTGTCACATACATACATATGTGAGCTACGGTCCAAGAAGCAGCAGCAAAAACTGTCAATGGTAACAGATGTAGTTGTGTTGACAGCATGCTTCACACCTATGATGTGAATGAAGTCACATGTGCATATATGTCTTGTCCACACAGTTACCAATTTAGGTGACATGTACATATGTGTATTTGCCACACAGATACCTGCAGTGTGCAATGCACATACTGTTGTTTTACTGATATGCCATACAGTAGTAGTAGCAATACACAAAAACACTTTGCTCAACAGTGTCACACACACACACACACTCAACGATTGCAGGATTAAAATCCCTACCTACCTATGTCTTGGTACTAGACACATATGCATTACCACTATGCGCCATATGCTTTACTAGGAGTTTTCATTTCCACTGCTGTTTTTGTGGGATACTGACATCATCAAACCAGCAAAAGGGGTATTTACCTCTTTCAATGTGTTTGCACAGTCTCAAAAAAGGCCACGTCTCTCATAGGATTACACCCCCACACCCCCACACACACATTCATACTCAGCATTTGTAGGATTCAAACCCCTACCTATGTTATGATGCTAGTGAGATACGCATTAACACAATGCGCTATATGCTTTCCTGGGTGTTTAAATCTCCACTGCTGTATTTGTGGGATACTGACATCATCACACTTGGCAAAGAGGTATTCACCTCTCCTAATGTGTTTCCACAGTCTCCAAAAAGGCTACTCCTCTCAAAGGCAATCTCTCACACACACACATTCACAGGATTCAAACCCCTACCTAACTATGTTATGACACTAGTGAGATACGCATTAACATGATGCGCTATTTACTTTACTGGGAGCATTCATTTCCAATGCTGTATTTGTAGGATGCTGACATCACCACATTTGGCAAAGAGATATTCATCTCTCCTAATGTGTTTCCACAGTCTCCAAACAGGCCACTCCTCTCAAAGGCAATCTCACACACACACATTCACAGGATTCAAACCCCTACCTAACTATGTTATGACACTAATGAGATGCGCATTAACATGATGCTCTATTTGCTTTATTGGGAGCATTCATTTCCAGTGCTGTATTTGTGGGATGCTGACATCATCACACTTGGCAAAGAGGTATTCACCTCTCCTAATGTGTTTCCACAGTCTCCAAAAAGGCCACTCCCCTCAAAGCCAATCTCACACACACATATACATACACAGAGACACATACATGCACTCAGCAATTGCAGGATTCAAACCCCTACCTAACGATGGTATGATACTAGTGAGATACGCATTAACACGACGCGCTATATGTTTTACTGTGTGGTTTCTATTCTCATGCTATATTTGTAGGTTGCTGACATCATCAGACTGGACATGGTAATGTGTGTGCACTTAGTGTTATGCAATCCCAGGAATGAACCTTGTGGGTCAGCAGGTGTGAACATCTTGAACAGGAATACACAATTCATAGCTTGTGTGATCTATCTGTGGACAAATTACCATTCCTTCATATGACAATACATATTCATGCATGGATTGTTGGTTTTGTGGATACAACATGTGTCTGTGATGTTGGTAAAGGGCTATTCAAAGTCTGTGTGGGACCTGTGTTGCTCCTTTCAGTGATGTATGTCCTGTGTGGCTGCCTTGCAAGAAATCTAGCAGGTTTGGGGAACATGATGTGCTCATTAACATACCACAGACGTTTGGGTTGTGTGTTTGTCAGTTTACAATAGCTCAGTTCCTGACTGCAATCATGATGGACTCCATGAACTAGCAGTTCGGACTTCGTAGGCTTATAGGACTATAGTTCCCATGGTGTGTTGTGCACCAACACTTGTGGGGTGTGCCACATGTTGCTGTAACACACTCAGCAATGTAAGATCCTGTAGAGAGTGTGAGGCTCAACAGACTGTTCAGGTGCAGAGTCTGTTTGTTCTGTTGTTCACTTATGACACATATGGGGAAGCAATGTTATCCACGTGATGGGATTCATTTGGCTTTGAAGGACCAGTTTACACATTCTACATGGGATATCTCCTGGTATGATGATAAGGCCTTTTGTCACTGGGAGGTGGGTATGTATGTATGGGCCTGTCTGAAAGGATGTCGACATTGTCAGTCAGGTACAGTTGACCTTGACTCAGGACATATATGACTGTACATCGATATTTCTGACATAGCTGAAGGAGGTGTGATGTTTCTGTCTGTACTCCTTCGCAGATTATCTTTCCAAAGCAACAACAAACCTGAACACTAAACCCCTGTTATACTCTTTTACACACTTCACACACTACTGATCCTTTGTGATCAGTCGACAGTGTATGTCATCATTATATCCTGGCATGTCCAAAGGTCGGTTTCGTGTGTACTCTCCAGTCCAGCTGGTGCATATTGGAATTTTGACTCATTGTTACAACTGCCTTATGTACACAGGGAACACTGTCCTCCTACCAACAAACTCAGATATATGTGAGAGGTGCAACTGTATAGACAGACAGGAGGCTGAGCTCTCCCAAGCCATGACTGGCACAGTCTATCAGGTGGTAAAGGTAACCACACACACTACAGATCCAGTCGCACATGGGACTATGACAACAGCAAACCATATACATTGACACACAAAGACATACTGGGAGCATCTAAATATACTCTGCCTAAACAGCAGAGACATCCAAAGCAGACACACAAACAACTGCTAACCCACAACCATACACACATATCACATAGTTCACAAAGTCATTGTGCCACACAGTCACTGCCCTTAGGCCTACACAACACACCTCATACACTTGTATTAGGTGACTAATTATCAGTCACACTGACATCCCACTCACCAGGCTGAACAAGGTGAAGGTCACTCTGTGCTTTGTGTCAGGTGCCAGGATCTGCCACATGACACATGCACTCTTGTCAGTCCACTGCAAGTACAAATATGGCTCCATCATTGACCATGCTGGTGTGTAAACCCTCAGACGTTCCTCCCTGGACTACATGACAAGAGACATAGAGGAGCTCTCTGATCATGTAGCCCAGGCCAGTATGACCCTGACCTTGTGTAGCATCTTACCCTCACTGAGTACTATGTCACAGTATACAGACGAACTGATCACTTCTAACAGTTGCCTAACATATCATTGTCATTCAAAGGGGATCCAGTGTCTGTCAGCCTGGGATTACATGCTCAACATGCCACGCACATTCGCTATGGACGCCATGCACCTGTCACCCCTAGGCTTTCACAGACTGGCTTAGGCTCTTGACACACACATTGTGGCTGTTTGAAGCAAGGCTCAGAAGACAAAACCACAGCCATAGACGTTACAGGGTAAAGGAAATGGAGAGTGATGCTGCTCAACAACTGATGTCTAACCCTCAGAATGCATGCACTCAGGACTCACATCAGTATGGAGTCTGTCGATATATGTGCAGTAACAGACACCTGGTTCAGGCTCACAAAAGCACAGCAGCACTACCAGGTTTTACTTCATACCATGGTTTTTAGACACAAGACTCGGACCGGACAACAACAATAGGGGGGGTATCCATATACATCATTCATACACACACCTCCGGGTTGGTAGCACTGCACAAAGCATCGGGGAACGTACATGTGCAACTGACAGTGGGCCAAACTGCATTTCAGTTTGTAGACTGCTACAGACCACACTCCCAAACTCGGGAACAACACTCGTTATTCCGGGGAACACTGGGGAATGTGAAGGTCTCTCCAAACACCATTATATTGTGTGACTTCAAATGCACAAACATTGACTGGGTATACTACTCAAGCACTGACACCCTCGCACAACAGTTGCTAGGATTGTTACACTCAAATGCTATGGCAGACCTGGTCACCACAACCACAGGGGGCTAAAACATGTGGGACCTGATCATTACCAACATGGGGACTCTATATTCCACACCAGAGGTATACCCGTCATTGTTAAGGTCAGAATATACATTCATCTCACTAGACATACATATCCCTTACACACACACACACACACACACACACACACACACACACACACACACACACACACATCCTAGGTGATCTCAGTGATGTACTTCTCATGAGCAAATGTCACACTTGTACAAACTGAGGTGGTATCCCTCAATGACCCTGGGACAGTGTTAATTATGACTAAGACCACTTAATCCTTTACAAGCCCATTCTATGGACAACTACTGGAATGCATGGATCATGCTATCCCAGATAACTACAAGACTCACTCCTCCAAAGGCAGGGGACCTATCTGGTGGACCACGGCCATTAATGAGCTATACAAGGACAGGAGGAGGCTAGTACATTATAGAGCACAATCACAATCAGGAAGGCATCTCTTATCAGTACTATGGTATAGTTCCGATCACTTGTTGATTCATCTAAGGCCCACTTCTAACGGACACTTGCAACAGACACTATGGACAATCACAAGGCCTTATTTAGTTATATCAGGGACCTGGGTGGGAACTCACAGATATGCTGTGAGTTACTGCATAATTACAAATGATACAGAGAACCCACTGACATTGCGAACATCCTGGACAACAGGTTCAGTGGGAATGTTTCCCCACCATCCCCCCTGCAGTGCACATGTCCATCACAACAGGGTGTAGCCTCCCTGACATCACAGATGAACAGGTGTGTGCTGCCCTCTCCATAGCAGACAACACAGCATCAGTGGGACCAGATGGTGTCCCGGACTGCGGCTTACATGAGATTCATGACAAACTTCACACTCACATTATGTCACTGTTCAATATCAGAGTTACTACAGGATATGTACCCATGGAATGGTGTACAGCTATGGTGTACCCACTCCACAGTGCTGGTGCCACAAGGGACCCTGGACATTATCGCAATATATGCCTAACTATCCTGGTCTGCTAAGCTATGGAGTGTATCATCATGGAACACATACACATAGACATTGTGAACCTACAGACACTGGATCCTACACAATTTGGTTTTGTTGTGGGGAGATCTTGTCTCTTGCACCTGTTTGATGTCTTTAAACAGTTAACAGGTCCATAGATGTACAGAGGGTTGTCCACACAGCCTACCTGGAGCTCGCACACCAGTTCAACACAATACCTCACTCGGCCTTTATACATTAGATCACCGGATTCAATATCTACACATATGTCACAAGATGGATTGCTAACTGGATCATGGATAGCACACACATGGTCAGTATTGCAGGTGCCATATCTGACTATACACCAGTTACACGTGGCATCCCACAGGGCTCAGTCCTGGGACCTCTCTTGTTCTGTATATATTTCTGAGACATACCGGCTAACACAGGAGGAATATGGCTGACCATGTCTGCAGATGACTGCAAACTGTGTGACATAATCGACTCCACAGCTGGCACAAGCATCCTCAGAAAGGGTCTCACAGAGATGGATGACTGGTGCCAGAGCCATGGCCTACAGCTACCTTCCTTTAGATGCATAGTCATCACCTTTGGTAGTAACATCGTGCCCACACATTACCACATAGGTGATGATACATCACGTACAGTGTGTGAGATTTGTGATTTGGGGACATGAATACTTAGTACTCTCGCCTTTGACATTCACATTGCCAATGTTGTTGGACACACCTTCTATTTAGCCCACCTTATCCCATACGGTTTTACATCCAGATCAGGTGGGGTCATTGTGACCCTATACTCATCAGGCACATGCTTGGATACAATGCCCCATTTTGGATGTACCTTACCCAACACCTGCAGCAACCTGGAATGTACACAAATGTACATATCCAAGTGGATCTAGGGACTCACACAGATGGTATGCACAGTTTGGCTATGGTGACCCCAGCTCTTCTCAGTTGCTTACTGCCTACTTGGGTGCAGTCTGTGCCTTTTCTTTGAAGCCATGTCCATCACAGCATTGATGGACAGGCTCCACATGAGGATATCAAAGTCCCTTACAGCTACATGCTTCAGGGACAGGTACGTCAACAATGATGTTAATAGGACATGCTGGAGGGGCAGATTCCCATCACAGAGGCTCCACTCACTTGGGAATGTGATCACAGTCCCACATACGCACAGACCTACGCTGACCACCTACACGTGACATCTTCACAGGTGGATGGGTGATCGTATGTTTAGCCCTGGGATATGTTATGGGTCCCTGCTAGACAGAGGCAGAATGAAATGAACATATGTGAGATATCTTGTGTGACCTACTATTCACAGGCACAGTCTACTGATCTAGAGGGGTTGCAAAATACAAACACACTGTGGCTAGGCTTCTACCTACCCTAGGGCAGATAGCCTAGTGTCAACCTCTGAACCTATGCTAATGTTTGGGATGCACATTGTTCAGTGATGGTACTGATTGCAGGTTTTGTTTCTTCTTTGCTTTACCACTTTCTATGAACAACCTAGGTATCTGCATAACATATTTGATTGTGACAGGATTTCACTATATTATATATGTGTCTGTTGGCATATCACTGTGTGCACACGGCGGATTGGTGAATAGTGAGAGGTTCCTGGGTTGACACATGAAACTGAGGGATATGTGTGACCCACTGCTGTACTCAAACTTGCCCTAAGTGTGTGAGCATGCCCAGTTCAGACTTTCAGTGTTTTGTTGCCTGACATTTGCTCATATATTCAAGTGTGTGAGCATGCCCAGTGTGACCTTGCAGTACGTTGCTGTCTGAGGTCCACTACATTTGTTGATGTGTGTGAACATTTACCAGTATTAACATTTATACTATATGTGTGTTGAATATCAGGTTCTATTATTACTGCAGGCCTCATCTTTGTGTCTTAACTCGACAGGGATTATGCTATGCCTGCAAGGTTTCCATGAGATACTTAGCATTGACTTATCAACATTTTTTCATACAAGATGACCATGGACATACTGTCATGGTTAAGTGGTTCTGTACTATGACTACAGTGCACTGTATCCAGGGTTCGAGGACTGTCACTGCTTCATATTTTCATACATGCCAGAACAGACTGCTTCAAGAAAAGTGAAACAAATATGAACATGTTAACCTGCTTTTGCTGAACTATGTCCACATTTGACCAGACTTGCACAACATTGCTCAATGTTGAACAACATTGCTGGACAGTGTACAATATTGCTCAACATTGCCTGTAGTTGTGCTACTTAGTGTGAGCAATTTTGTTTACATATACTAAATAGTGGTGAGAGCTGTTTAGCAGTACTTTATATTGCTTAACACATAGCAATCATGCCTCAGGTGGTGCTGCAGGGCTGCCTATGTCGGATGCACATTTTACACTCCCTATATATGTTTGTTAACAGGTAGTGTCAAGTTAGGCATCCATTTTACTATATGTGCGAGTCGGAAAGAGGTATCATTTCCAGGGTTCCTACTGAGCCAGTGTATATGCTATGCGTTGCCTCTTTGCCAAGGCCAAAGCATACTGGGCACACCTCCTTCTGCCTACTGGGACAGGCTCAGGTTGTTCCTCCTCTGAGTCATGCTCTGCCTGTGATGGCTTGGCAATGGTGGGGGTGCTGTTGTGCCCGGCCCTATGCTGCTCCTGCTGCAGCTGTTTCCAAAGGATCATATTGTGAAGCATAGCACATACCATGACTATTTGGGTGCATGTAGTTGGTGAGTACTGCAAGGCTCCACCAGATGTGTCCAGGCACCGGAACCGTGACTTGAGCAGCCCAAACACACGCTCAATTACATTTCGTGTTTGTGCTTGTGCTTCATTATGGCATTCCTGTTCAGGTGTGTGTGCATTTCTGATGGGTCTCATCAGCCACGGCTCCAGTGCATATCCAGCATCCCCCACTAGGTGACCATGAGGGATGTCCCCATTGGCAAATGTCTGGTACAGCTGTGTCAGATGCCAGATATGGGAGTCATGGTAGCTTCCAGGGCAGCCAGCACACACATTCATTATTATGCCCTGGGTATCACACACGACCTGGCAGTTGATGGAGGGGTAACCCTTGCTGTTATAGTAGACCCTACCCCGCTCACCGGCTGGTGCATTGATGCGAATGTGTGTGCAGTCTATTGCATCCACTACCTCAGGATATTCCACTATTTGCTGGAAGAGACGCATATTGCTGGCCAATACCTCACGGGAATTGGGGAAATATACATGATCACCGACATGTGCTGACATGGCATTCAGGAACTGGTGCAGTACCCTGGATGCTGATGCCTGTGAAATCCCCATCATATCGCCTGTTGGTCTCTGGAAGGTACCTGTTGCTAATATTCTTAGGCCAACACATACCTTCGTTTCCACTGGGATGGGTTCCCCTCTGTTGGTTCTGTGTGTGAAGTGTGGCCTGCACAGCTCAACAATTTGCTGCATGAGGTCTCTGTCCACTCTATAGCGCTCCACTATCTCCAGCTCATGTAGCCCCTGGTAGGTTACCCTAGGCATGTACACTCTTCTCCATCTCCTCACTGTGGGTTGCTCAGCAGCATTTGCATTGTCACCACCCTCAGCATGTTGCATATGTCACCTTATAACAGCAATGGCAGCCCCTAACATTTCATTGTCTCAGTAAAGCTTTTTCAGTTTTCACTTCTATTAGCTTATTGCAGTGTTGCAGTGTGTCTGAGAAAAACATACTGGAAAGTTGTTTGCTGAGTTTTAAGTACTGGGCTAGTGTACTGCCTGTGTAATTGCCTGATTCTGATTGTTTTCACCTGCTAGCTCTGCTAGTACTCCCTGGTTAACTTCCTACTATTTGTTGTGCTTCCTTTTCCCTTTCTGTTTCCTCAGGGGGCAGCGCCGCGCAAACACGCACACACCAGCTCACACGCGCGCACACATGCTTACACAGACTACAACTTGCTTATTCTTGCCAACACGCGTGCACACATGCGCAAACACGCTTACACAGGTTTCAACAACCTTACACTTGCTTACTCTGGCTTAAACGCGTGCATTCGGGCATTCCACAGTCATTATTATCAGTTCAGATAAATTTTCTGGTTTGTGATTTTTTTATTTAAATACTGGTGCAAAATTCATATTGATACAACTAAGAAACATAACAAAACACAATGCCTAGCCCAAAGATATGAGTAAACATTTTAATGCATTTAAAATAAGTTTCCAATTTCTTTTGTACAAGAGTCCCCAGGTAGTGTGCATGTTTGTGTGTGTGCATGCAGAAATCAAAACTTTATGAACTGTGATTTGTCATGAGGTGTCAGTATTTTATGTTCTAATCTAACTGCATTAATTTAAATGTAGCAGATTCCATTATGTCAGTTTAATTTATATTGTGTAATCAACAATTGCTATAAAATGCTGTATTAGGAAACAGCTCATAATTACTTGAGGCATGTGAGTCATTAACAGTTTTATAACATTCCATTAATATGTTTATTCGAGATTGCAGCTGGTTGTCATTTTTTTTTCTGTTACTCTTGAAGATATCAGTTCTCAAAATCTACATTGCCTCACCCATCTAAAAATGTACCCGCTTCTTATTTGTTGTTTTATTATCCACTTATTCACAGACATATTGAACTTATTGGGGCTGACAGATGCTGACAAAAAATACAGATGTAGAGTTTTATTAACAAAACACACTCCTTTAAGATAATTGATAGAAATGTTTCTGTAAGTGGATTTCTGGATCTTGATTGAATACAATTAAATAACCCTTTTCAACAACAGTTAATATTTCTACCAGTTCAACCTAGCATAAGAGAAAAAATTCATGTCCTATTCAATAATCCACTTTCTTACCTCATTAAACTACAAGCATACTTTGTTTTTGTTTCTTCAGTGTAAATTACAGGACGACCAAGTCAGATTGTTATTAATCTGCACTTAAGTTCTTGTCTGACATAAGACTTCTGGTTCTAGAGACCATTGTCTTCCTTGAGTGTAGATCTGTGATAATGCCTACAATCATATTCTATGCCTATAATTTTGTTAACCTTTTTGAAGAACTTGTGCTGATTTTTTTAATGTGCAAAGAATTTAATTTCATGCATTATACTTTGTTTTTTAGGCCTTTTTAGCCCTTAGTATTAAGACTGTAATTTGTAAACATGTCAAACATTGTTTTCCATTTACTCAGAGTGTGCTATTTTGCTAACATTTATTTTGTATTTCATTCAGCCTTTGCACTTGCATACATAACTGTAGGTAGCTCATATTAAACCCTGCAGATTCAATATGTAATCCAGGAAAGAATGTGTGGTACTTCTTATTACTGTATGCATGATGAGTAGAAAATGTCCATAAAGCCAAACGATAACCATCACAATATTGCCAAACAATAATTACATAAATCAAAATGTCCTTAAGCAGTCTTCATCTTTATTAATCCATAAACAGTGGAAAAGGGGAAATCCAAATTAAGGTTTAGATCAGTAATAAACTGGTCTTGTTGCCAAACATGTCTTTATCAGTAATAATTAGCCATTAGTTTGAACTGTTTAAAATCAATACCAGTAATGATATCATCTTAAATCTCCCGAAAATGTGAGTGAGCTGTTTCAATACCAACAATAACACAGATGATATTGTGTAGTGTAATTTTTGTTTGGTGATATAGTGAAACTGATTTGAGGCTTTATGGAGAAGTCCTGTACAGATCCCCAAACTGCAACAACGTTGAAGTTCTACCCATCATTAGCATCTACCAAACATGCCACCTGACAAAAAAAAAAGTAGGGGCACCATTGTTTTAAGAGACAGGCTAACAGTAACTGTCAAACAATATAAAGGAGGTTAAATTATATTTAAAAACATATTATTTAATGCAGATGTTCCTCAACAGAGTGGTGTGACTGCATGTAACAGCTGAAAAAGTTCAACATACACAGATGATAGTAATCAAGTCCCTGATTATAGCCAGTTTGAAATGTTTTGGAAACACAAATATCAAGATATCTACCTCAAGAACAGAGCAAATAGAAGTACAAGAGGTAAATCTTGGCATTTATGTGGAGTAAACATGATTCATGGGTTATGATCAAAGAGAGCCAAACAAAATTATTTTTAATAATATAATAATATTTTTAATTTTTTTGGACGGCTCAGTGGTGCAGCGGTAACATTGTTGCTTCACAGCAAGAGGTTCTCTGGTTCAATTCTTGGCAGGAGTGCCTTCTGCGCCGAGTCCTGCATGTTCTCCCTGCATTCATGTGGGTTTCCTCTCGGTACTCAGGTTTCCTCCCACATTACAAAGACATGCATCTGGAGCGTTTCTCCCCAAGCCTCCACTGAAAATTGGCCTTGTTCCAAGTCGGACTTTCCCAGTTAACAAATGTTAAATAATAAAATAAATAAATAATATATCAAGCTTTCTCTGCTCTATGTATTACTAGTCACAGAAAAAGAAAAGAATGTGAATTGCTTTACAGGTTTGAAAAACATAAAACACTCACCGCTGCTGCACAAGTTTTGGGAATATGCAATGGGTCTGCCTGATGAATAAATGAATGCCTTTTAAAGCTGTGAGACAGTTCACTACAGTACTTCTCCCTTTTCTGGAAAAGCAAACGTTGTAAAAGCTTTTAAGTTTCTCTTCTGTGGTGTCGGGCATTTGACGGTGTTATGTTCTTGCACAAGGTTAGAGCTTAACCGTTCCAAACTGTTTTTAACAAAGATTGGTTACACACTTTTCTTATGTGAAGATGGCATTTAATAAAGTAATTTTCCCCAAATTTAGTGTGCAGTTGTTGTGCTCCATATATTATAAAAGAATACTGAACCCTTTCTGCAACTGACTTCCAAATTTCATCTCTTGATCTCTTCACAATGAATCACCAATAGGAAGCTGCATATTACATAGCTGTATACGTAACTCAGATAATATTCAATATGTTCTTCACTTCCTGGATATGTGACACTCTTTGAAATATCACTTATTTTAGCCATTGGTCGTTTCAAACACACACACACACACACACACACACACACACACACACACACACACACACACACACACACACACACACACACACACATATGCAAAAGTTACTATCATCTAAAGAAATAGCTAGTTCCAGTACTGTATTGTTATCCTGTAGGATAAAATAGACATTAACTGCTTTTGAAGTGAAATGTGAGATGGATATCAGGAAACTCCTTAAAAATCTCCTAAGAAAAAACTTTATAACTTAACACAAGGAGAAAGAAAAGCATTGACTGAACTAGGCAATGATAAATCCAGGCGTGTAATAAAGGCAGACAAGGGAGGAGGTATACTTGTGACTGATACCACTAGCTACAACCAAAAAATAGAAAACATGCTGGAGGATAACAGATGTTATGAGTTATTTACCATGGATGACATAAAAAGAGCATATGATTTATGGAACACTAATCTCACCACATTATGGGAAGAAAAACGTATTACTGAAAATCTTTATAATTATTTATGGAACCCATGCCCACATTTACCTTACTTTTTTGGAATACCAAAGCCACACAAGAACAGAGAAGACCCACCTTATAGACCAGTGGTAGCAAGAGGAAATTCCCTTACTGAAGCCACAGCCATTTACCTTGATTACATGCTGAAACCTTTAGCAGAAAAGAATAAGTCATATATAAGAGATTCAATGGATTTTTTGAGGAAATTAAAAAAACATTACAGTGGAAGCTGACAGTATTTTATTAACTATTGATGTGGAATCCTTGTACACAGTGCTCCCTCACAATTACTGTACAACAGCAGCTATGGAGTCTTTTAAGAAACATAATCAAGGTACACAGGCACAACTGCAAAAGTTAAGCAAGCTCATTAATCTTGTACTGGACTTCAATTTCTTTACTTTCAATGGCAAACACTACAAACAAAAAAGTGGTATAGCAATGGGGACTGCCATGCCTCCTACCATAGCCAACATAGCCCTGGACAAGTGGGAGGAGGACTTTGTGTTAAACAACAGAGGCTACATGCAGCATATCACATGCTATTTATGTTTTATTGATGGCATCTTTATTGTGTGGGAAGGTGACACCTTGCATCTTGGAGATTTTATCACTTACTTCAGTCAAACAACCCCCTTCCTGAAGTTTACCTCTTCCCATAGCTATACTTCAACCACTTTCTTAGATATGCAGATTTCCAAGGACACCAACAATAACAGAATCACCACTGATCTATTCAGAAAACCAACGAGGATTAACTTATTACTCCACAGTAAAAGTCTACATCCTACAAAAAACAAGTATAATGCAGTGTAGTCCTAGGGCTATAGATTAGCTAGAATTACCACAGAGATGGAACCATTTTTGGGAAACCTGAACAACTTAGAGAATGATTTTCTAGTGAGAGGCTATAAAAGGCAGATGTTAAAAAACATCCTGGAACCCATTATAGAACTGAAAAGGACTGAAGCACCTTCACTCAACCTCCCCAGTAATAGAATGTTAAGAAATTCCACAGAGAATAACAAATGCAACAATAGCTGCATTTTGACATACACTTTGGATTATCACAGTATCAAAAATGTTATTGAAGAAAACTGGGACATTGTCACAGGAAACCCTTTTCTGATTAACATCTTAGGTGAAGCCCCATCTTTTGTTTATAAGAAGGCCAGGAACATTATAAGTTTTGTTGAATTTAAACCTAGACCATATGAGAGAAACATTAAAAGCTGTGAAACTAATTGTACATTTTGTATATTTATACAGCAAGGTGATAGTTTTTATTGCCCTTATTTAAAGAAAATCATTAAGACCAGTGCAGGGGGGTGACTATAGCACTACAAAAGTAATTTACAAGGCATAGTGCAATGAATGTAATGCATTCTATGTGGGCAAGACTGTAAATAAACTCAAGGCTGTGATTTCATGTCATCTGTCAGAAATCCGCTCTGGATGTAAAAATAATGCACTAGCCAAACACCTTTATCTAAAAAACACACAGGTTTTAAGTTCCAGATCCTGAATCACATAGACATGGGTGATTGAAGGAGACATCCTGAAAACTCTGGAGAAACATGAACTCATGTGGTAATTAAAGCTAAACGCTTTTAGGAAGCCTGGACTAAACTACTACTATTCAATTAAAAGTGTACTAGAACTTAGAAAATTGCCAGATTGTTTACACGACTAATTTTATTTTATTTTCCTTTATTCTATCAGTTGGTTTTAAATACCATTTTAAATCAGTTGTAATTTAAGTGTATATTTTGTTCCGATCATCATACATTTTTTCTTATTTTTTTCTTTTTCTAGTTCTCTTTTTTCCACTTTATTCAAAATGATGTGTAATAACAATACTAACTAATTATACAATAATATTTTTATAGATAGTTTTAGGGTTCTTGTACACAGACCTGAAGAAGTCTAGAAGGACGAAAGTGATCTTTGTTAGCAATAGGTTATGAAAATAGAATATGATTTTTACAACTGATCTTTTACATGCAAAGTGTATATCTATATATTTATATATATTTTTTTAATTCCCAAATGGACTAAGGTTGATATATTTCCAGCCATGTGGTATATTGTCTTGGATAAAATCACAGACTTCATAATCTGCTTAATAATCTGATTAAATAAGAGGTACCACATCATTATACATTTTATTTAAAGTACATAATGGTTATATTATTATGACAGCTACTAAGTAGGGCAAGACCAGCTCGAATGTCACATTGATGGGGGAAGGTTTGCGAATTTAACATGTGTACCAATAACACTTTGTTTTACACTGCAGTGGTGGTGCTGCGGTAGCGTTGTCGCCTCACAGTAAGACGCTGTCCAGTTCGATTGTCAGCTAGAACGTCTTCTGCATGGAGACATGCGTGAATGGGTGTATCTTCATTGAAGGTTGTGCATCAGGCCTGGCAAGCCGGTATGTAAAAATTAACTGCCAATCATTAGCGGACCGGAGTTCAGCTGTGGTGACCCCTAACCGGAAAAAGCCAAAAGACACAAACAAACCAATAACACGTTGTTTTACAGCACAATAAACCACTCCCTTCCTGATAAAAAGTATATATATATATATATATATATATATATATATATATATATATATAGTTAGAAAGCTTGTGAGGAAACTATTACTCTATTTTTGTTTTACTTGGATCGCGTGTCTGTGTACTTAATAAAGGATTTTCGACTGGAAACAGACTGCCTGCCTTGTTTGGATTACTTTCGAATACTGAGTCATTCTGTACAATTATATATTTTTTATTATTTTTTTTTTTACTTAAGATGAGTTTAAGTTAGCTGCTTCTGCTACTATTGTCTGATCTGATTAATATTAGAGATATATGGACTGAAACTCTTCTACACAGAGAAGTTTCTTACACTGTTTTGAAAAATAGACTTGCAAACAGCAAAATGGAAGCTATCTGAAAGCATTAATGTCTGTAAGCTTCTGCCATGTGTGGACGATATCTTTACACTACAGAACAACTTTTCCATGGGCTTACCTTGCAAAATAATAGTGGCCATGCCATTTGTTAACCAGTTAGCAGGTCTGCTTCAGAATATTATCCTACTAACACCCACAGATTTGTCCCTACACTTTTTACCTGGGGTTTAGCATGCGAATATTAGTTAATGATGGCTGATGAATTTAATGTAATTAACAATCCATCTATTGTAGAATCCTCTTTTATTTTTAGTAACATGTATTTGAAATATTTTATACTACGTCATACTTAAATGGTGTCTGTATTTATATTTTTGTAAGTGGCATTATCTGTATTATTTACTGATTTACTGATTCATTATATTATTAAAGTTCTACTTATTTAAAATAGAGAGCACAAAGTGGCACAATGTATAGCTTTGTCACCCACAGCAAGAGGTCTTGTGGTTTGCTTCTCAGCTGGGGGTGGCTTCTCTGTGGAACCTGCATGTCCTTCCTGTGTTCACTTAGGTTTTCTCTGGGTGCTGTGGTTTCCTCCCACTCTCCAAAGACATGAAATAGGTGGACTCGGCTCTCTATTCTGGCTATAGGTGTGAGTCGGCATATGATTGTGTGGTATGGCAGTCCTGCCCACTCAGTCATGTAAACTTTGGCTCTAGAGGATTGTCATTGTTGAATTAACATCCTGATCCCATATGCAAAATTGGGAAAAGCGGTTGTATATAGATGGCTGGATTTAAGTATTATTTATTTATTTTTTTTTTTGAATTCTTATGTAAAACTATTTAAATAAACCTGAATGTATGTTGAGATATGCCCTGACATCTCCTCAATGCTGTGAAGGGTAAAGCAGGTTACAGGAAAATAGACGCATAGATGGATGGATAGGGAGCTCAGCAGACTGACACTGGCCAGTGGATTGACATTTAAAACTTCAAACCTGAAAGATTTCCAGCATCCTGTCAAAGTACCTGGACTTGGAGAAAAATTAGAAGGTTAAGTGCTGTATTGTTTTCTCTTCATTGAGTTTCTGTGGTCTTAAAGTTGGGATACATAGACATATAGATAGATAGATAGATAGATAGATAGATAGGTAGATAGATAGATAGATAGATAGATACATTCCAGACAAAAGCCTGCCACTGACAAAGTTATGTTCAGATGAAAACTAGACTAATGTCTAGTAAAGAAGGTGCAACCCATAAAGACATCTCCTTTAGTCTTTTTGCATCTAATCAAAGTATGCTGATAATACTCTGTCCATTACAATATCTTTAATATTTCTCACAACGTCTGGTTTTGGATTATATGACTGAACTTTGTTTTGTATTAACTAATCTATCATCCCACCTGCCAGTTAAACTAGGTGTTCCCCAGGGCTCTATTCTTGGTCCACTATTATTCTCCATTTTTATTAATGATCTCTGTAAAGCTACTCCTCATGCAACCTGTATACAATATGCAGATGATTCAACAATAATCTGCACAGCCAAATCTTCATCAGAACTACAGTCCTTAACTCAGGAAATGTTTAACACAGTAGAATCATGGTTCTTAAAACGATGCCTCCTCCTGAATCCAAAAAAAACTAAGCTCCTGCTTTTTACCCCTACCTGGAAGCATATACCTTTAGATTTCTCTGTTACTTCTAACAATGGTACCGTCATAACCCCTGATGCTACCACCAAGCTCCTAGGAATTACTATAGACAACAACCTCAACTTCGACTCCCATATTAATAACACTATAAAAACAGTCAACAGAAAAATGGACTCCCTATATAGAGTCAAATCCTTCCTCACTCCTATAGCAAGATCTACTATTGCCCACACCCATCTAATCTCAACACTACTTTATGCCTCACCAATCTATACTAATCTGTCAAAACATAATTGTTTCAAACTAGCTACATCCTATAACAATATTGCAAGATTTGCCACTGGTAATCCCTATAGAACCCATCACTGTCAGAATCTAAAACAACTAGGATGGCTTGAGCTACAAAATTAGCGTCAATATAGTCAACTTATCATTGCACATAAGATCCTCTACCACCCAAATAATACTCCAATACTTTCAAACATCATTACCCCCTATAAAAATCTTACTAATTTACGATCATCAAATAAATTGTTAGTTAACATTAGTAAGTCAAACAACTTGGCAGGTGACTCTCTGTTCTCAAACACTACTGGGAAAAACTGGAATCTTCTACCTACTGCCCTAACTTCTCTTCCTTCTCTACCCTCTTCAAACAAAAACAGAAAATATTCCTCAGAACAAAATGGCTATGCCCTTGCAACAACCCTGACTAGCTGATTAACTCTACTAATTTTCCCTCTACTTATCCCTCTTGACACCTTTGTTCTTATTTCATTTGTAAGTAGAACTGTTTACTTGTAAGCTAATATGATTGACTCTTTATAAATGTTGTATCGTATAATTTTGTAAATAGTACTCTTTTTTTTTAAACCATTGTCTTTGATGTATTGTAATTAGTTACTTACCAGTGTGTTTGATATTTTTGTAAATAATTACTAACCAGTGTGTACCAAAATGTATATCAATATTTTTTTCTCTATGTAAACTTTATTTTATTCTACACTATTTTACTTTTTTTATTTGTTATTGTCCTGGAGCTTTTCTCCCCGGGCCTCCACTGAAAATGGACATATATCCAGTTAGACTAGCCCGGTCAACAAATGTAAAATAAATAAATAAATAAAATAAATAAAAAATTATCAAAACAGATTTTGTTTTCAGGATAATGTATTTTGTAGACTGGAATCTGCAAATGTTTTTATCTTCAATTTAAGCTTAAAACTCTTTCAGCATAACATTGGTTTATCTACTGACTCACTAATAGATGTATTTTTGTTCTTAAATTTCTGTTTGTACATCTGACTAACAGTTTATCTTCCTGTGTTCTCCGAACATACTGAACAACCCCTGAAATAATGGCATCCCTTTAACATTACCATTCTTTGAAGTCTTGGTTATGTTTGTCATTGGTCTTTATAGCCTATAATTTGTTTGCGGTCATAAAAATGTAAACATTCTGTGAGTTATTCCTTCAGTGTTGCTTAAATTTTTATAGTAACATGTTTAAATGGAATGCTGCTGCAGATTTGATAGTAGTTAGTTGGTATATTAAACACTAAGAAAGTTTTGTCTAAGGCATGGCTGTGGATTGTTAGGGTTTGTTGCTTTACATTTTAGGATGAGGGATCTAAATTTTCACCAACGGATAAATAAAACACAATGGAGGAACAACTTTATAAGCCACTGCCTCCCCATCCTCTAGAATAAACTTTAACTGCAGTTTAGGCAGTATGATTCTTTATCTTCCTTCAAAGATAAAGTATATGGCTAGATGTGTATCCACAAATTTACTGCAGGACTCAGCGGTATGACCCTCCTGGAGAAAGTACGTACAGCCTGATGGAGGGCACTGGCAAGGTGAGAATGGTTATGAGATTCAGTGGCCTTGGAATAGTTATGAACCTATGAAAATGTGGAAGGCGTATACATTTTGACACCTCCTTATAATGTTAACATTTCAGTGTGTTTGCTACTCTGTTGTAACAAATGCTGTTGAATGACATCTTTGAATTCAAACTTAGAGTTCAAGTAAACTGCGAGTGATTCTTATTACTGCTTTTTGTTTTTCTCCAGGTGTCGGCAACACAACAGGGTAAATTTAGAAATGAGGACTTCCAGTCATATCACTTCACGTGGAAGAAAAAAAAACAATGGGCCAAATTCAATAAAGCCTGCACACTAAGTGTACACTAAGTGTATACAACATGTATTCAAGAACATTCTTATCACATTTTTGTGCTTTCTAATCACTCAGAAAGATTACACTAAGTGTACATGTGGTCTACACTTTGTGGTAACATTTATTAATTCTTTTCAATATTTAAAGCTGCAAGAATATCAGTAGGAAAACTAAAATTAGGAGGAAGAAGGTGTCAGTTATGTCTGTTCACCCAAACTGGTGTGCACTTAATGTATGTGTTATTGAATCCCAGGGATTAATTTACAAGCTCTTGGAAAGAGTCTAAATTTTGATGTTCTGTACATTTTTCTGATCTTTATATATTTTTGTTCTGGTATATTAAATCTCATTATTTTGGCTTGATTAGTGTATACCACCCTAATTTAATGTAAACCAGAGTATTTGTATTAAACCAATATTAGATGGCAGGATGTACAAATAGTGTTGAAACAATGTTTTATTCTGCTTCCCATTTTTATTTTCATCCTCATTTCTGTTTTGATTAATATGATGTTTTGATTATTATGATGTCACTTTTATCCATCTTGCACTTAAATGTTTATATATTATATACATTTATTTAGAATATGTATGTCTATTTATCTATAGATTTGATTTCTTATTCATTCATATATTTATTAATGTATTTATTGGTTTACTACCATCATATATCTTTGGATTTACTTTTTGCATATAGAAAATTATTCTTAGTGTAATATAATACTATACAAGAATAAGCATTTTATATAGTGTTTTACAATAATATACAATAACTTAAGATATTCTTATGAATGGTATTAAATACAACACACACTATAAATTCTTATGATTTCCAAGTTTTTAGACGTATAATTTTTAAATTTTAAAACTTTTTAGACTTTGGATATTTATATATTCATAAAACATATACATGTATAACATGATACATTATATTTTATATATTTTATACACTCTTACATATAAATGTACATAATTAAATGTCTACATACATTTTCTATATATGGTCTACAAAATAAAATAATCAATTGAATAAAATTTATATATATATATATATTTTTATATTATGCATATACATATAACATTTGATATAGTCTGAATGTATTTTTAATTTTATATACATACTTTTATGACTCTGAAATGCACCTTAAAATGTCTGGCAAAGAAATCCTAAGATCTCAAAATGGGCTTTAGAA
Organism: Protopterus annectens; assembly: GCF_019279795.1. NCBI lineage: Eukaryota > Metazoa > Chordata > Ceratodontiformes > Protopteridae > Protopterus > Protopterus annectens. The sequence continues at coordinate 1,229,904,926 of NC_056728.1, read as the reverse complement.
CATGCTCTGATTAATTTGGTTGTTATTTAATTTGGTTGTTATTCAATTATTTATGTTAATTGGTTAATTAGTTTAATTCGACTGGGTATATATATTCCTAACAAATGTGATTGAATGTGAAGATCTGAAGAAGCGCACTTTGGTGCGTGAAAGCACTTGTCTGTGTTTTACAAATAAAGAAGTTAGTTTATGGAGTACTGAAGTTTGCTTCGTCCTTCCTGGGTGTTGAATCCTACAGTGTTATCATATCGCATCCTAATTTAATGTTGTATATTTTGACTAGTATTTCATGACTAATGTACTGGCAATTTGCCTACAGTTATTATCTGTTACTTATCCATGTATGCAAAGTTAAATAAAGCTGGTTATATTCAGATATTAGATTTAAATCTTGTTTTAGTGAGTCTTGGTATTTCATTATAGATTTCAAGAGCTCAGGTAGACATCATATAACTTCTAATTGTAAATGTGAGCATTCCTCTACTAGTACTAACAGACAGTTTCCCTTATAAAATTGCCCATTAAGGTCAAAACTTGTACGCATCCAGTGTGTGTTGGGTAGTTCTGACATGTGGACAGGTCTATTTGCCATTTGCAAAAAGAGTAACCTTTTCTCCTAACAATATACAATAGTTTGTGTTATACAGGCTATATTATCTATGGTATCATTTTCTTGCTAAGTTCTGTAACTCTAACTTGTTTACCTCTAAAATGACACTGTCTCCTAGCTTGTGCATTTATACTCTTATTCCTGTTCGTGTTACTCTTGCTTATTCTACATAATCCAACAAAATGCAGAGAAAAGTGATGAAAAAGTCAACCTGAAAAATAACGACAAATGTTATTCTTTATTTCAAACTGTGTTTCTAATGTTATCCTTAAATCTCTCTACCACAAGCCAACAAAGGAAACCTGTATGGTAAAATGTTGCATGGATAACTCATATAATAATGTCTAATGATGTCTAGTGTTTACATCTTCTTTAGTTAGGTTAGAGTTTTGTTTTTTGTCAATGACACATGGGTTAAACCATTGATTAGTGGTTATTGTTGTTAACCCACAGTTCAAACAGGAATCTTGAATGGGAAGGTATTAAGTTACTGTATGTCTAGGTGACCTTAGTTTTTTACGATAAGATTTCGGGTCACCTTTGTCAATTTATTATTTCATTTCAACTAGAATAATGCTTGTCATTATTGGTGACTTTGTCTATTCATAAGTCTAACTCAATATAAATTACTGCACTATGTGGAAAGTTTAATGCGACCTTCTTGTGAAGGTTTTTTCATGTCTAATCTTTAATAGCCTGTCAGTTTGTTTTGTCTATTTGGTAAGACTGATTGGATCCACCTTTTTTGGGTGTTTGTTTTTAACTTGACATTAACAATCATCATGTTAATTGTTTTAATTCAATTTTGACGTCACACTATTTTAGGTACGTTTATTGTTGATCTATGTTTTCTGAAGAAGTTTGCCTAGGAGGCAAACGAAAAGCGCTTCAATAAATTCATCCTTGGTTTTAACTGAGCGGTGTCCTACCTGGCGTTAATACTATTTATGATTGTGACTGTACTTGTGCATTTTTTGTACCCAGTCCGTTTGGTTTTTTACTTCATGGTTCACTTTTTTTAATTTATTGGTCTGTACTTGTTTTCCTGAGTTATTGCATGGATAACTCAGACAGAATTACAACCATCATTAAATTGAAACTGTGTGACTTCTCTTTTTCTTTTTTTGGAACAGGGCAGTCATATATAAAACAGAATTAATTTGGTATACATTTTGTATCAATGAAAAAAAAAAACAAATCATTCTTAGTGTTGTAAATGACAGCATTTGTTATAGAAAAACTGTTCTAATAATTAGACAAGAAAATGCTAGAGTGATTTCTACTGAGGTACACATGCATATTTTTATGTATGTGTAACTCAGTAGAAACTTTACGATTAAAAGTAACTTTTTGTTATTTCCTTTCATTCTGACTAGTACATCTTTAATCAGCTATCTAATCCTTGTTTCTCTTAGAATAACCATTCACATTCACACTGTGTTAGTCTACAAGGAAAACAGACTTGTAAATTTTATTTTGCAATATATTTTGTATTTGTTGACAACGGTGGCCTCAGAAAGCTAAAAGAGCTTATTTCCAGTGGAGGTCTTTGGCAGGAATCTCGAACTAACAGGTTATTCTGCATTCTTATTTGAAAGATAAAAATAACATAAGATAGTAACAAGAGTAAATGTACAGAAGTACACTGCATAAAACAAAATAATACAAGTATAACCCAACAAAATATGTCAAACATGGTATTATAATTTTGTAGAACTATATGTGTTTGATATGAAGATATATGTGGAAAAAAAATTGGAAGTCATAACATCACTGAGAGAAGAAGGGAGATTGTACTTTAGCAGAAAGAGAGCATGAATGCAGAATTAGATATATTGAAGGGGGACTGGTATGCTTAAAGAGGCTGAGGCAGGAGGCTTTCTGAAAAATGACAGTATCTGAGAGCTAGTCACAACCTAAGCTTTTGGCCACTGGCATAACAATGAAGTGATTATCTGAGGGGATATCTTACAAATCCATACATTTTTTTGTTAAGCTTCTACCGAGTCTGGTTCAGTATATCACAGTTGTATCTTTTTTCTGCCTTGTATTTGCTTTGTACACAACTTGTGGATGCAACATTCTACAGAAGCAGTCTACTTACCCAGTTATTAAATAAAGCAATTAAACAATAAAACAAATACTTTTTTCCTATATTACTCTTCTTTATCCTTGTTAATTTAGCTACATTTAAGTGACAACACTAATGCCACAGTTAATACCATCATGAATGTATATTACAATTTTATTGCAGAACAGAATTGTCATAATTAGGTGTAAATTTTGCAAAGTTACTGAATAAAATGTAAATCAGTTGTGTGCTGAAAATGTCATTTATACCAACATTTTTTTTTTCTGAAAAGATGCTATAATACTCACAGAGAAAAGAGTGATTTATAGAATATGTTTAAGTATATGTAAGGCAATATAAACTTTATAATTAAAAATAACTCTGTCTTGGCTCTTTTCTTTCTTGTTAATACACATGAAGTATATTCTGTGGAAAATATGCAGAAAGTAATTCTGTAAAATACCCATATTTCATTGTGTTTAATATTTGTAAGCCACTTCAGTAAATTTATGGTTCAAACACAAGCAAAGGCTTTTATTGTCACACAGAACATAAACCACATAAGAATGATTGAGCCTCATTATTCTCCTGCTGTTTTCAGCATCTGATTATTTGAACATAAAAATAGGACTGCACTGACAGTAGACCCTACCTATAGTCTTGCAGGTGTGATTGACAACTCAATGTATCAAAGACAAATTAAATTACAGTTGTTATAAAATTCCCACACTGGAAGCTTATAATGCTTAACATTTCATTGGTATTCAATAGCTTTACCACCTTTGCATGCAGTATTCTTAAGTCCCGGGAGAGAGGTCATATATACGTTTCTATTGTTAAATTGCTGGAAATAAACCAGGATCATTTGCATCAGAAACACAGAGTGCATGTTCTGTTTATTGATTTAATCACACTGAAACAGGAATGGCTATCATCTGGCTATTTAAAGCTATATAATATATAATAGCAAGTACATTGGCTTCTTAACTTTTAATGGAAATGTGTTTCCTGAAAGGGCATAGTATTATTCTGAAGCTGTTGAATATCTACTTTGGCAGACAGTCAAAGAAACATTAGATGGAGCATCAAGGAGCAGGTAAGCAAATGTATACATGCATGCACAAATAAATAAGTAAGTAAATACATAAATAAACTGATGCAGACTGTTAGGGGCACAAAGGTCAGTCAAGGCATCATCAAAGTAAATACATATTGAATATCTGGGATCATTTTAATGAATGTGTTTGCCTGCTGTTTAAAAATGGAACCCCCACAGACCTAAACCCCTTTTGACTGGTTGGATATTTAACCAGTATACAAGTGAGTGGCTCAGTGAAACCTTCTGTGGCTCTCTTTAACTACCACATATACTCTCTATGGTCCCACTTTGCTTTACCTAATATTTGAATGTTGATGTTCTGGTAGGTGACAGCTGACCATACTTTGACTGCTCAACACAGAGGATGTTATATATCTTCAGAACAATGTTATGCCATTTGAGGAAGCATGTTTTAATAAGTAGTTATGAAGCCAAGTGTATTGGCAGGATACATTTTATCTTTTTGCAGTGCGGTTCATCATTGACTTTTATAATGAAATGGGTACTCCAGTCTGGTGTCACCAAATACAGTTCCCAGAGGTAAAAGGGAGTGCTGAAAAGTCCTAAGCCTGACCAAGAAGGGAATGACATGGAGGCATGAAACTAAAAAGATATTCAACATATTCACCCTGAAGTTCAACACACTTGACACATCCAGTCTGAA